>NC_050578.1:20780654-20970654 GCF_011100635.1 Trichosurus vulpecula
GGGATTTTGATATGAGTATATGGCATTTCACACAAGCAGAAACAGACTTTTCATGGATGGTAAATGTTTAAATAGAGAGAGATTTAATTATTCAGGGTTTCATTGGTTAAAGGAATGGAATACCTCTTTTTCTTGGTGAGGCTGCTCCCTCCACTGCCAGAATGGTCAGATCTTCCATACATCAAGAAATGACTTCATGGGTTTCTGTGCAAACCCTCCATCTACACCTCCCCGCTTCCAATCATCACTTGTTAGTCATCAATTTGATGATGAACCTCTTTTTACTTAGGAAGGCAGAATTTCAAATGACAGGCATATATTCCCTTCCCGGGCTTGAATTAGAAGACTTTTGTCATGATTGAGACTAATAGACAGTTTGCATTGAGCTTGCATAGCCTCCAAGAACCCAGGACCAGGAATCAGAATAGTATTTTAACGAGAGGATGTTCAGTGCATTTACAATTACCAAAAATACTTAGTGTCAAAATGTAAGAATGGAGTACCTTACTTAATAAGTCAAAGATTGACATTAAAATTTTAAAGAAGCTAGCTTTATCACAGAGTATAGTAGGCACAATGTAATGTAATAGAAAGAACCTTAGCCGTGGAGTCAAGAAGTATGAACTCTAGTCTCAGCTCAGCCGCCAATTATCTCTATGACTTTGGACAAATTATTTCAACTCTCTATTTCCCCATTTCCTTCTCTGTAAAATGAGGTCTTTGAACTCAACGACCTTGCAAACATTTCATGATTCTATGTGTAAAGAACCTAAGAGGCACATTTAAAATGGAATGTTTTCTTAATTATCAGAGTGATCTTTGTGAGTTCAAATGCTGATGAAAATAATCAAATTTATCTCTTTCACCACTGACATATAGACCCAGGGTAAGAAAGCACAATTATTCTTCAACCTAACTGATAATAAGGTAAGAAAGAGTGTTTAGCAAAGAACAGTAATTCAACATTGCCAGATAGAAAGGCAAGTGTACTAATCTTTTAAAACTATTTCTTATTTCAGAAACCTGAACTTCTTCCTGATCAATCACCTAATCACTCATGCTCACGTCAGAATAATTTTTGATTTCACCTTCTCATTCATTCCACACATATATCATAGGATGATAGATTTATAACTGGAAGGGACCTTAGATGAATCAAGTCTAACCTCCTACTTTTACTAGATGAGCAAACTGAGGCTTAGAGAAATTAAAAGGGTTACCCAAGGTCATACAGAAAGTAGTGTCCTGGCTGGATGGAAAAATTGGTGTTGGAACCCACATCCTCTTAAAAATGCAGCACATTTTTCCATTCAACCATTGGTGTCCTGCCAATTTTGCCTACAGAAGATCTCTGCATCTGTCCTCTCCTTTATGTTTGCACACTCTTTAATTTTAGCCCTCATCATTTCCCTCCAATATTATAGTTATATAATCTCCTTAAAGACAAGTACTACATAATGTTTCTCCTTTTATGTACACAAAATGCCTTGCACTTCATAGGTATTTACTGCTTATTGAATTATGCTGAATAACCTCATAAGTGACTTCTCTGTTCCAATCTATCCTAAACTTTCCTGCCAGATTAATTGTTCTATTGTCTTAATTGTCTTTTTCTGATTATGTCACTCTAAAGACTCAAAAACATTCCATGACTCCCTGCTGCATGACATAATCAAAACTGTGTAGATGCTATGCCAGACCTTCTACATTATGTCTTTAATGAACTTTTCCAGCTTTACTTCAATCTATGCTACTTAATTATATTCATTATGATCCAGCCACACACAACCCATTCTTTCCTTCCTCTGGTACTTTTGTTATATTTTGTTTCCTTCTTTTATGTATTATATTTTGTTTCCTATTTTGTTGTATATTCTTACCTTCCTCTGGTCTTTTTGTTGTTTCCTTCTTAATCTCTACATTTTGGATGTCTTCCTCCCTCATCTTCATATATTAACATCTTGTTTGTCTCTCAAGACACAGCTGTAATAATATTTTTCATGAAGAATGTTTTCCTGATCACATAACCTCCTGGTCATCTCTTTGTCATCTAATGTCTGAATATATTACATTTCTCTTCTAATTTTCATTATACTTATGTCTTGGTCCTAGCATTTCTCCCAAATGGTAAGCCCCATGAGAGCAAGAATCATATCTTACTCACATCTCTCTGCTCCAGTGAATAACATGTTTGCATCGCAGGTATACTGTACTTAAATATTTATTGAATCAATTAATTCAAATGAATGGATAGATTTATAAAAACATCTGCTAAAATCAGTTGGTCTTGGAAACCTTACTTAATCTGCATCTGCACCTCAGTGAAAGACAGTCAGGAGTTCTTTCCTAGAAATTATGTCTCAGAATGGTGGAATACCCTCACTGGGAAAGAAGATTTAAGTGAGTCTTTGGGAAGACAAACATTAAGGAAATACTTGTATTTTCTTGTACAGAAAATCTCATCTCCAAATAGTTTGGTGTGGATTCTTTTTTGTTTCTTTTTTTATTATTACTTGTTTACAGCTATAGACCCACAAAGCTCATAGCCATAGGCATCCACTCTTCAGAGAACAACAGCTGCGCAATGTAAGTTAAAAAGGATTGTCTTTCTGTCACTTTCCCATTCGCCCTACCCCCATGCATACACTTCACCCCTACCATATTCTAAGTATCATTATAGTGATCATGGTTAACCAAGGGCCTCCAGTATCATATTCTATTCTGATCTGCCTTCCCAACCTGGAATTCATCCATTCATTTAATAAATATTTATTGCTTTATTACCCTATGTTGAATTATCTTGGCACAGTGGATAAAGTGTCAAACTTGGAGTTAGGAAGAAATGTATTCAGATATTATCTCTGAAACTTACTGTGTGGCCTTAGTGAAGTCATTTATTGTTTGTGTGCCTCAGGCAAATTTTTAGGACTAAGTCACAGAGGAAATGCATCTGTGTTGGTAGAGGGCATTCCCACACTGGAAACTCTCCATGCTTACATAATTCATAGATTCTTTTTATATTCATAAATCCTACCATAAAAAATTTTCCCATTTATTGTTCTCAATCAAAATTCCTATTCCTTTAATGACCTTTCCACAACTGGATGAAATTTGGGAAAATAATGTAACAAATAATTTCATACTTAAATATAGATGAATCAATCAATGAACCAGCACTAATGTATGTATTGCTCATGTAGGATAGGCTTAGCACTTTTCTAGGTACTGCCAGGATTTAATTTACAGAAGCTTCTGTGCATCTCTTATTCATGTTTTCTCTACGTCAACAAATTTCTATATGGCCTAGTCCTTCTGGCTATAAGGGATGAATTCCTACCCTATATGAATAAGGAATTTGCCTGAGAGATCAAGATACTTTGATTCAAGCATTTGACCTGGCTTACTTTCTTTGTTGAAATTTGACTTTTTATCCTCTATAGCCCTCCTAATTCCTGATTTCTAACCTGAACTCCTGATTGTTTCTTCCTTCTTGATTCTGTCCTGTTGCGTGGTTTCTGGCCCCCTGCTTTATCTGACTTATAGCGTTTGTACTTGCCCTATTTGGACATTAAGTGATTAAATTCATTCTCTACCAATGTGTGGCTGCAATGAAATTCAGAGACAAAATGCCTTTTTCAGAATAAAAGACTGATAGTAGTGAGTTACTGCTCTGGGAAATACTTTTCATGGTACAAAATCCATTAATTTGAACAATAACATTTTGTTACTCTTGATTCATTTATAAACTTTGAAAAAGATAGATTTGACTATTTTGATAAGCATCTGGAGCTATAAACTTAGATAATTTTAATAATTATAAAAGTACGGCATGCTATCTCTGATCTTTTGGGGAGAGCGATTCCATTCAATATGGCTATTAAGATATTACATGTAGTGAAGGGGTTAATTCTCTTATCAGAGAAATAATCAGCATTATCCTTTAAATGGATTCAAAGCTTTCCTAAGAAAGTCTAGCTTTATCACAAAGGGCTAGAATTGTCTTCTTATGTAACGATGTTCCATTCTATGGGGATAATTAGCTGGAGGGAAAATAAAAGAGAGACAGATACTTTTCATGCTGACTTTCCACTTTGATTTTAACAATTTATGAAACATTTACTATGCTCAGAACACTATGTTAACATTGAGGGAGATAACTGAGATTAAGTGTAAGACAAGTTCTCAATATACAAATAACCCTAACATAAAATGATACATAACATTCACGTGTAATGGGGATATAAATTCAGTGGCATGGAAGATGGGGAAAGGGGAGCAATGTAGAGTGTAGGAATTATTACTGAGAGGAGAGAGGGAAAGGGACAAGGTAAAACTTCAGAATCTAACAAAGATAATAATAGTAATACCTGATTTTATATAGTGCTTTAAAATTCTCAAATTAGTTTAATGTGTTGCTTAATTTTATATTACTTCCAACAACTCTGTGAAATAAGGTGCCATCATTTCTATTTTAATCATTTAGCCATCTAAGGGTCACATATATAGCAAATGTGTAAGGTGAGAATTGAGCCAAGGTGTTCCAGATCCCAGGCACAATTCTTTTCTATTATGCTTTGGTGATTTATCTGCACCTGGAAGATGCATTTCAATAAATGAAATTTGAATCAGAGGAGGAAAGCATTTGGGATTAGGAAACAGCATACAAAAAGACATAGTGCACCAGAACTAGAAATGGTCATGAATTCAGGTTTAACACTGATAGTCTGTACACTTATTTATCTTAGAATATTGTATTTGCATCATGGCATAAGATTGAATCTGCAAGATATCCTCTAAGGGTTAAGACCTGAAGTTTGTATATTTACCACAAGGTGGCAGAGCCGTCTTTTTAGGGAGCATTGAGGTCAATGGTACCAAAAAAAATCAAAAGCATAAATCCTAAACTCTGGAAAAAATGTTCTATTAATTTTACATGTTAATGATAATGTTGTTGTTGTTCAGTCGTGTCTGACTCCTGGAGATCCTGTGGACCATAACACACCAAAAAAGTCTGTGGTGTTTTCTTGGCAAAGATACTAGAATGATCTGCCATTTTCTTCTCCAATGGATTAAGGCAAATAGAGGATATATGACTTGACAAGGGTCTCACAGGCTAGTGTCTGAGCCTGGCTTTGAAGTCAGGTCTTCCTGACTTCCAGTCCAGCACTATATCCACTGAGCCACCCAATTCACCAACAGCAAAGGATTAAAACGAAAATAATTGGAGGGTATAAAAGGAGCAAGAACTAAACATCATTTAGCTTATAGTATTTTCTCTTTTAATCTCATTACTGTTAGGAATTACAAATTAATGCTTGGCTAAGGTCAACCTTATATAGTGCCCTAGCTACTGGCTAAGCATTATAGCATAGACTATCTGGACAACATGTAGTCCTTTGCCTGTGGCTCACCTATTCTTTACTTGGAATTATAAATCTATAGCATAGATAATGGAGACCAGAGACCATTCCTTCTCTCTCTGGGGAGGTTAATTCATTCCTTTAATGGAATCCCCTACTTCTGATTGGCAGGTAAGTGAAAACTCACCTAATGTACTACCTCTAGTCAAACCCAGACCATGCTCAACATGCCTTTTATCAAGAAACTTGGGCTTACCTGGGCATCTTGTTTGTGCCCTGTCATCACTAATCAAATCAATTTAAACAATTTGCAGCAGTGAAGGGTATGACAAAATACACTCCTGGGCCTCCACTCACGATCCCTGTAACTCATGTTCTCCTCTTTCCCATCAATACTGCATTCCCTAAACACTGCTGTATTTGTATTTTATTTCCCTTTTAGGATGCAAGCTCCTTTAGATCAAGGACTCTCTCACTTTTGCACGTGTATCACCAGCATCTGACATAGATATCACACAATAGGTGCTTAGTAAATTCTTCTTTACTTTCAATAATTGGCTGACCCTGAGAACCACTAGTCAATCTGGTTATAGAATTAAGACCAGAGACTCACAGAATTGTAGTCACTGGAGATACAAAGAGCAAAACAAAAACAGTCTTCACTTTGATTGAGTTTACATACTATTGTGATGGTATATACTATTTATGGGAATATATACAATGCAAAGTTTTAAGACAAGAGAAGGCACTACAAAATAAGAATCATAGAAAACTTCACAGAGGTGGTAGCCCTGACTTCGAGCCTTAAGGACTAAAGGGCTTGTGAAAGACGGAGATGAAGCTGGATATTCCAGGAGTGAGGATTGACACATGTGGATTCACAAAGGAGGGAGATTGACTGTTAAGGAAATTTGTAAATTATGTGAGACACAATGAGGAGCTACTGAAAATGTTTGAGTTGAGAAGTGTTATGGTTACTATATCTGTCTCTTAGGAAAATTATTTAGATAAATGTGTGGAGAAGAGAAGAATGAAAGTTCTGAACTGGGATGGTTGTATGAGGGGAGATTTATTCATGGTTTATTGAAATGTGTTGAGGTATTTTAACAACAATGCTGCTTGCTGATACTGTGGCTGTGTAGGACCAGTACCACCAGCACACAGAAATGCTGCTAGCACATGTTCTTTGATCTTCTTTTGTAAGGAAAGCAACAATCTCACTTTAATCAAAAATACAAATATCATTCACTTAGTTCAGGGAGAAAAAGTCAGCACCCTGAACCTCAGAGCAAATACTAATTACAAACAGTGACAATACAAATAGAGCAAACACATACAGTTACCAACAGACAGGCTTCTATCTGTCTGACCAAAGAATTACACAGTTAGCAGAGAGAGAGGCACCAACATCAAAGGTTTTCAAAGCCACGGGGCTCCAGCAGCTACCCAGAGTCTCATCTGGTCAAATCACATGACACTCTTCCAGTGAGTGAGGGCCCCAAACAAAACACCATCCTCTGAGTTTATATACTGTATTTGGGGTCAAAGGGCATCACAATCATGGAACTCAAAACCATGTGACACTTCTTGAACTCAAACTTATTGTGAACTAGACTTTCTTGTTTCTTAAGCAGGTCATCAAAGACTCCTGATTTAATCAAAGAAACAAAGTCCAGACTCATCAAAGGCACTTGATTACCTCAGTGCTCCAAAAGAGAAAACAGTAAAAAAGTCCCACCCTAATTACCATTACAGGTATAAAGGTGAAAATAGGGTGAAGTGGTGAAGCCTTATCTGAGAGAAGCATCAGGATATTTTCCATTATTGGATCAAGCACTAAAAAGCATGGTTTCCTTAATATTTCTACCCACCTTTCTCTATACCAGGAGTGAAAGTTCTTTTCATGATCCACATAGTTTCTTGTGTTATTTGAAATATTAATTGTGATAGAGGATTCTTCCTTTTACATTTAATCTTATTTGGAAAGGTTCTAGTATTTATTATAAACAATACTAGTTCTTTGTTTTACATAGATGTTTTTGGTGTTATGGTAAAGTCTTATGCATAATTTTATTGTTTTCTTGGAGGGGGGAAGGCAGGGCAATTGGAGTTAAGTGATTTGTCGATGGTTACACAGCTAGTAAGTGTGTCAAGTGTCTGAAGCCAGATTTGAACTCAGGTCCTCCTGACTCCAGGGATGGTGCTCTACTCACTGTGCCACCTAGCTGCCAACCTATCATGTGGTTTCTGATGTTTCGCTCATTAATAAAATTTATTTTATCATTTTCCTAATGTTAAATTAGGAAATCAAATAGACTTTCATAAATAAATCTAAATTGGTAATAATACATGTTATTTTGGTAATGTTACTACTCTAGTTGAAAAATTCTGTACATTATTCATTCATATAATTGGTATATGGTTCTATTGTTTTTTTTTTTTCCATTTTGTCCTTTGCTGGTTTGGATACGGGGATGATATGTTTTTGACAGAAATTTAGTAATGTTCTCACAATTTCTACAAAGAAAATCCTTTCATGAAACATAGGAATAATTAATTCTGTAATTATTTGGTAGAATTAATTAAGAAATTAGTCAAGGCCAGGTGTTATTATTATTATTTTAGAGATTTGCTTGTTTAGATTTTATTTGTTGGTGTGTTGATTCTGATATTTTATAAGTACTCATTCATTTTTCTTATGTTTTTGCTTTTGTCAGCATGAAAATGCATATTCTACTATTAAAAAAAAGTTTGTTTTTGGTTGGGATTTTTTTCCTTCCCAATTCTGTCTTTAATCATTTGGTTCTGACTTTCATTATTTTTCTATCCTCACTCATATTAGGAATAGATTATCAATATTGTTAGTTCTAACAAAATAAAAGTTTTTGTATTATATATTACATAAAATATATACACATATGTTCTTTGATTTTAAAAAAATGTTTTGAGATAGTTACTGGATTATTCACAAATTTGTAAGTTACATGTTTAATGTATTAGTACTTTTTTTCCTCTACTTTGGTAATGTGTTCCAAGAAATATTTTTTTTTTGTCTAAGGGGGTGCTTTACAGGAAATTAATGAATTTTGATATGTTGAGAAGCAGTTATCCTTGTATTTAAAGCTTTAAAAAATTGTTCATATGATTTCCAATTTAACCAATTTATTATTTTCAATAAACGTTTTAAGTTACATTTCAGATTTGTGTCTTTTGTTCATATTACCATTATTAATACAATTATATTATCATTATCTATAAATGATATAAGGTTTTAAAACATTGTTTACATTTTCTTTAGGCCTTTAAGAAATATTCTTTCTTAGAGCTTGAGGCTGATTAGGATGCAGAGTACTAATGATTTAAACAAAATTTATAATGCTTACCTATGGAGGTCACAGAAATACAAAAAGGCTAAAGATACTAAAGCCTACTTTAGGGATCATCTTTCACAAAACAATATCAAGAGGGAAAAGTAGTTCTCTGTATTTGGTAAACTTTGTATTCTCCTGTGTGCTGTTGTTATTGGTCTGTCAGTCAATGGGGATGCCTTGGAAAATTGCATCTTTATATCTTTGTTGAATGGAGAAAGAGAGAGAGAGAGAAAGAGAGAGAGAGAGAGAGAGAGAGAGAGAGAGAGAGAGAGAGAGAGAGAGAGAGCCAGAGATGAAGACAGAGCCAGAGCCAGAGCCAGAGTCAGAGCCACAGACAAAGAGACAGAGAGACAGAGAAAGAGACAGAAAGACAGACAGACAGAAATAGAGGGAGAGAGAGAAGGAAAGAAACATAAGGAGTGAGGGAGAGAAACAGAGAGACAGAGATCTACACACAAACACGCACACACACATATGCATATAAATATATATATATATATAGGCAGAGAGAGATAGAAATGTATATATCTATATGAATGTCCATGGACATGTATGTACAGATCTATAATACATACAAACAGATGAAAGTTTGCTTATGTTTATTGAAAAGATATTGTGTGTATATGTATTTATGCATGTATGTATGTATGTAGGTAGGTAGGTAGGTAGGTATTTGCCTTTTTTCTAGATCAAAAATTTACATTGGAGTGTCTCTCTCACCTCTCACCTGAGTCAATGTCACATAATCAATAGTTTAAAAATGCCATTTGATCCTGAAAATAAGTATGGTTTCTGTGATTCCCACTCAATACTCTATAAATACATATGATTAATTATTGAGATATGGTACAAAGTAATAAAAGCTATGTGTGACCTGAAGGAGACTTGGTTTTAAATATTGCCTTTGATATTTATTGCGTTAATCTTGGCAAGTTGCATACCACTATATACCTCTCTAGAATTTATCCACTAAATCATAAACAGTTTTTAATCAGTTTTAGTAAAAGGATTTCCATATACTGATGTAGTAGAATGGATATATCTATTCATCCATAACCCCTCCCTTTTTTTCTCTCTCTCTTTCTTTCTAGATATCTATCTAAATATTGCTATAGGTAGAGACATATGTCTAATATATTAAACATGTCTTCATTTTCTTTTTATTTAATTTTCTGTTAGATGTGTGAAGTTTAGAAAGAACATCATAGTGTTCTCTAAACCATTGGCTTACTATCTAAGTTTTTTTACATTTTTGTTTTTCTTTGAATAACTTAGTTGCTATGCAATTTGTTATATGTAAATGTATTTAATTTTTATAATATTTCCTGTTTAATTACAGATATATTATGATACTATGGATTGAATGTTAGAATTGGTGTCAGTTATAGACCTGTCATGATCAGTGTTGGTAGAAGGAATTCTTATCCTGGAAGTTCCTTACACAGACAAAATTACATATCTTTGGCACATTCTAATATCATTTCATTATCCATTTTGCCTTTAAGCATAATATAGATTTTTTATTTGCCTCTCTTGATGGTTTTTAATTTTATTATCAATACATTTGAAATTGATTAGAATGTCTATTTCCTTGGATTCATATTAGATAATATAAATTTTATTCACATAAGATAAAAGATACCACAACATCTAAGATGCAAGATTACACAAATATTGCTCTAGAACCTCAATTTAAATCTTTAAATTTTCATGTATTTTACATGGGTTTCATACAGAAAGCAAATGATCGGATTCTACTTTTAAATCTAATCTTCAACTCTCTTACCTTTTACAAATGAATTTAGATCACTGACACTCAAGACCATAACTGTTAAGTTTGTATTTTGCTACTTCAAGTCTTGATACAAATATTATTAAAAAAAACCCTAAGTGAATTGTCCATGGTGTCTATCTATGGATATTTATGTATATAGATAAATATGTAGAAATTTGAATCCTATCTTTTTAAAGGCTCATTGAGGAAGACAGTGCAGATTTGAGAAATTAAATTTTTGTATGTATGTATACATAGCAATTATGTATACATGTGTGTTTTGTTAGTATATATATATACATATATGTTATATGTAATATATACATATACTTATGTTTGTTGTATGTAGGGGAGGTATATGGGGTTTTAAGGGAGCACAAGTACCCATGGTATGAGGGATTGCTGAGCCCTTTTCAGGGCTGCTTATCCATCTTTGTTGACCAACTGGTCACCCAGCTCTCACCTGTGGCTCCAAGAAGTTGTAGCATGCACAATGACCACACTTTGGTGAAACTGTCTCTGTAGATAGGCTAAACAAGGTTGAGGGCAACCAATAGGCCACAAACCCATCTGTGAGTTAGGAGGATGTCTACCTCAATCATGTGAAAACTTCCTCTGGCAGAATTGGCAAATGAGAACAATTTGTCAATTTGTTCCAAAGGCTATGAGTATGCCCTATGGAGGACTTAGAGCTTGATTAGATATCAGAAACACCAAGGTCATTCAGTGCATCCTGGGCCAGTGTCAATTATCCTGACTTTTGTCTTGCCACTGGACTTTAATGACTCTGGAAGATTGAGTGAGGGTGATGACTATGAATTCAGGCACAAGTCAAGATATCGCCTGGTGATATCATCGGTTATCTTTGAAATGAAGGAAAAACATATGTATGTGTGTGTGTGTACACAATATGTATCATGTAATATTCTCTTTTGAAACATTCGCAGTTATTGTCCTCATACCCATATTTCTTCAGCACCCACCCCAGAATCATCTTTTACCTCAGCTTCCATCTAAATCCCTGGAGGGTAAGAGTATATTTGTATAGATAGACTTTTTCAACTACACTTTCTCAGCTGGAATGAGTACGATTATATTCATTTACATATGTGTATACATTTTTTCTCCTGCCCTCTTTCTGTGAATTTCCAATTTAAACTCTCCAAATTTCTAATCTATATTTTCTCAGTGAACTTCCCTAAAACAAGGTGGATTTTTTTTCTTTTGGCTGAAATCATCTTACTTCTCCTATATAAGATATAAATACTAAATTAATGAAATTTTGTTGTTTATTAACTTTTTAATTGTCTAATTGTTCAGCAAATTTGCTTTTCAAAGGCTTGACCAAGTATGATCCTTTGCTGAAGAATGAAGAATTGTTTAAGAAGAGTGACATGAACTTTGCAATCCTACTGTAGAACCACATTTTCTCAGAATGGGTATGCTGGCCTTTATAGAATATGTTACTTAGGAATTCAGGACAATTTCAATTTCCTCCTTTTCTTCCATTTTCTTCATTTGGTCTAATATTTCCAGATAAACTCTTGTATAATTTTCTCAAACATGTTATTTAAGTTCTGTGTTATATTAAGGATTTTGTTCTCTTTTGGCTGGGGGAGGGGGTAGAACAGGTGATCAATAATATTTTTGAAATTGTCTGACCAATCTTTGAAATCAAATTCTACTATACTCTTTTGCATAGATCACATGTATTCCTCCTCATTTGATATCTTTTGATTTTGTTCTGATCAAACTATCATAAATCATGAATGTATTCCTCATAGCATATCTTTTATGTTGGGTCTTTTTTTTCCTCACAGAATTTTAGTTGAAAGACACATTAT
This sequence comes from Trichosurus vulpecula, assembly GCF_011100635.1. Classification (NCBI taxonomy): domain Eukaryota; kingdom Metazoa; phylum Chordata; class Mammalia; order Diprotodontia; family Phalangeridae; genus Trichosurus; species Trichosurus vulpecula. The sequence goes on from NC_050578.1 coordinate 20,793,004, forward strand.
CTATGAAGTGCCTTTCAGAACCTGAGAGGATGCTTGGTATAAAACATATGACAAATCGTTATCTAGCTTGTTCTTGAAGCCTATAAATGAGGGAGACACCACCACATCACTCAAAACAGGCTGTTGAGGTTTTGGGTAGGTTTCCTTGTTAGGAATTTTTCTTTGTCTTCCTTGACATCAAGCTTCAATTTGTCTCCGCAAATTCCACTTACCAATTCTCGTCTTGCCCTTGGGAACTAAAGAGTACAAATCTATTCTTTATCTCATATGATAGCTCTCAAAATATCACATCCAGCTCTGTTCTCTTTCTCAGTAAGTCCATTGCTTTATTAAAAATTTATTATGCAATTCTAACTTGTTGATGCTCATGGTGTTCTTTTTGTATTCATTTAAAGATATGATTCTCCTTAGCTCTTTCATTTGTTTAAGGTTCTAAATCACTCTGAAGGTTATTGTAGATGTTCCATTCACTCTTATGGTCATGTCTAATAATTTTTGATGTGTTATTACACTCTCCTTTGGAAAATTTTTCTTAGTTTTCTTTTTTGTGGTCCTAAAATGGGGATTGGAGGTATGTGCAAAATGGCTTTTATTAGCTTGCTCATTTATTCAGTCTTTCTGTTATACTTTGAAAGATTTCTCTCCATTCATCAGTTGTTATTTTTTTGTTTGTTTTCATTTACTTTGGCTCATTTTTTACAGCTTTGAGATAAGGATAGAACAATTGGGCTCAAATAACTCACCTTTCCAAGAATTCTTTTCTTCCTAGCCATCAATGAGCCTATACTTCAAATATTTTCTCCTCTAGTATATGTTTCCTGAATCCAGAGGTTACTAATGGCCTTGCCACTGAGACATCATGTAGGTCCAGTCGGAATTTTGTTTCATCACCCTCTCACATATCATTGTCATTTCTTTTGTGTCTTCTCCCCTAGCACAATACACTGTAAGTACTTAATAAATATTTATTGAATGAGTCAAAGAGTTAGCATGCCCTCTAAGGAGATTGTTGTATGCCCAGGGACTTATTTAGGCAGAAAATACTTACCTCAGCTATAAAATCCATACTTATTTATTATTTGTGACCATTCTTCAATATACACATGCTATGTACATGAGTGTCTGAAAGTTATGTTAAGTTGTTTTATTTTGGTTTTCAAAAACATATAATATGGCCATTTACTATCATGAGACTTCTGCATAAGAAACTGTACTTTTGTTTTCCTCTCCTGATAATCTCAAGCCCTTGATACCAAAACATATTGTCTTGAGAGCTTTATTGAGGTATTCCAAATAAGCTTTGTTTCTTTCCCCCTGAATTCCAAGAGAATAGAATGAGTGCAATTCTATCTAAGCAGTGGGGAAAGAAACATAATGCAGAGCAGCCCCCTGAAGAAATTCCATTTGTGTTCTAATGCTTTTTATCCACAGATGTTAGTTGGAAATTGATATAATGGTGTTGCTTCTGAGCCGACCAGAAACAAAACACAACAAAAAACATTTTAAAGTAGAATAGCTGTAATTGTATGTGATAAATGAGCCTGGCGGAATTATAGTAGCAACCCATGGGGAATAATTATCTATCAGTGGCACCTGCAAAAGAATTATAAGCAGCTGCAAAATTAGATTTTTCACAAGAAAATAGGGAAAAATAACTTAAAGGTTGGTATTAAGAAATGAGAAGTTAGGAATTCAGTGGGGGAGTAGGAAAAAAAACAGGGATTATGACAAAGTGATTTTAGAAATAATATGATGATGTAACAACTAGGATTGTGGTTTATAATGTTGGGAGTGGAGAGGACTAGGAAAGTACAGTATACAGATGGTAGATTATTTGGAGACAGAATGATATTATTTAGAATAAGATTTAGGGGGAGATATATTCAATCATATTTTTAAGATGATACAATACAAACAAACGGAATAGTACTTGGAATGGGTAGTCTAAGATTCTAGGCTTTTGTGTTCAGTATCTGTGGCTTCCATTAATTTTCTATATGATCTTATGTAAGAAAAATATAACTGTATTACCAGAATACACCAGTAATTTAAAGGTTCGTAATTTCACCAGTACGGATGGTCCTCCTCATTGATTAACTGATATAATTCTCAAAATCTTTATATTTGACCAACTGTCTTTTAAAAAGGGAAAAGAACAGGAAAAAATACCTTTGTAAAATAATCATTTTCCAACACAATTCTCCCCTTCTCTGTGGAATTCTGCTTTTTAATGATGAATACTAGTCAAGAAAAAACAACAGTGACTATATCTTCTGGCCTATTCAATATTCAGCATCCCTGGTCCCAATTCTTCATGCCCTTACCAGAGGAGAGAAGTTTTTTTTTCTTTATTTCCTTTCTTTAAAAACAATATTGGTCATTAAGTTGAATCTGAGTCCTTTATATGTTGTTGTTCTTTAATTTATATTAGATTCTTATGTTTTCTATTCACCTAGTAATTTCTCTCTCTCTCTGTATGTCTCTGTCTGTCTCTCTCAATCTCTGTCTCTCTCTCCCTGTCTGTCTCTGTCTCTGTCTCTCTGTGTCTCTCTCTCTCTCCCCCTCCCTCATTCTCTCTCCCCCAACCTTTCTCTCTTCCTCTCTTTCTGTCCCTTTGCCTCTCTCTTTCTCTCTCTGTATATCTCTCTGGCTCTGTCTCTCTCTATCATTGTAATCAGTTCATTCATTTCATTCCATTTTTCTGTATGTGCCATAATTTCCTGTGATAGCTAAGTACCACAAATTTCCTAGACAATCTAAACAAACTTTGGTTTCAGTCTTTGCTACCATACAAAGTGTCATTAGGGATATGTGTATATATATACATATATATGTATATATATATATATATATATATATATATATATATATGTGTGTGTGTGTGTGTGTGTATATACACACATATACACATATATACACATATATATGTGTATATATATATATATATGTATATATATATACATATATATGTATGTGTGTGTGTGTGTGTGTGTGTGTATGGAGCTTTTGTTTTGCTCTTTCAGTTTTGCCCAAGTAGTAAAATTTTGGGTCTTCTGGAGGTACAGTGGCCCAAGAATGTAATCATCTCATGGACATTGTAATGATGAGATTCACCAAAATTAAAGTAACTTCTATTTTAAGGGATACCATGAGAGTAGAATATACAAATATGTGTATGTGAGTATATATATGTATGTATGTATGTATGTATATATATATGTATATATATGTATGTATATATACATACATATATATTTCTGACCTTTGAAAAGCTTACATTCTAATAAAGATGTTGTTGTCTGTAATTAATTCTTAACATATGGTCAATTTAGGCAAAAAATGCTGTGAGGTTTAAACACTTATATGATGTTCTTGAGTCTATGCATTGTTTTCATTCTGGAAACCTGAATTCAGAATACTATTTCAAATTAATTTAAATTCAAATATTATTTAGTGATTACATGCAATGTTCTAGAAACTATGCAAGACTCTTATGATACAAAAAACAAAAAATAGAACAATCATTGCCCTGCAGAAACTCACATTCTAAGTGAAGAAACCTTATGTGCATAGATAGGCATTTAAAAAATATACATAAAATCCACTTAAAGTAATTTCTATTTGGATGGGAGAAGCATTGAAATTAAATGTGAGTTTTTGGTGGACTAAAAAGAGTGATGAAGATCAGGAAAAACTTGTGGGATGTGGAATTTCAACTATACTTTGAAGAAAGAAAGGAATTCTTTATGGAGGAACTGTGGAAGGACAGAGATGAGAGATAGAATACTGGGTATCAAGATGAGCAAGTAGACCAATTTAGATGGAATGCTGAGTGCAAAAGTGAAGAGAAATATTTCATAATATTATAATATTATTAAAGATACTTGATAATCATTATATATATATTAGGTTTATCTATTATCAATGAATTTCAACTTAAAAATTTTATTTAATGTAAAAATGTTTTATAAAGGAGTGATATATCTATTCAGTGCCTTCTTTATGTAGAAACTGCTAGGCACTAGGCACTATGGGAAATGAAAAGATCATATGTGTTCCTGTCTTCATTGAAATGATGATCTAATATGGGGATGTGATGACTGACATAATTAACAATTCAGTATATGTACAAAAGAAAAGTACAAAGTGATGCCCACCCAAAGGGGAATAATTAGTGCTGACTAAAAGGACCAGATGTTGTAAAGTGGCATTTCCTATGGGCTAGGTTTTACATAGATGAGAAAGGGCAGGGTTAACATGCTGAGTAAAGGTAGTGAGTTGTCAAAGGGCCAGAGGTAAACAAGAAAGTGTGAGTGGGTCAACTACCAGGAGCCAAGATGGCAGAGTAAACCATAAACTACATAACTCTACCATATTCACTTCCAAACAACCATAAAACAACCAAAACAAATCCTGAAACAACAGAACCAGCAAAAAGATGGAGTGAAACAATCTTTGAGCCCAAGAGACTTGGCAGATTGGCAGGAAAGGTTTGTCTCACTGTGTTAAAAGGGGAGCATAGTCTGGGGCAGGGAGTGTCCCAGCAAGCCCCACCTCAGCAAGATCCTGAGCCATAGTTCAGTGAAACAAGCAAACACCAATACCAGGATGCCTTGCATGCCTCTGCCTAGCCAGGGGAATGGGCAAACTCTAGCTCTGAGAACTGACATGTGCTGCAGTGTAACTGCAGGCAAACAGGTAGATGCCAAATCTACTTGTGTCTAAGCAAACAGGCATCCACCAGCATCAGGCCCCCAACCTGTGCTTCAGCATAGCCCTGGGCAAATAGGCAGCTGCCAGTGGCCAGACCTCCACTTGCTTCTGAAGAAAATGCAGAAACAACCAGGCCCTCCACCCACCCCCACCCTGCCCCAGCCTTAACACACCTCAGACACTAGCACTTGGACCCCAGCTCAGTACCAGGTAAGCTGCTAGAATCCTATGGCCTCCAGCAGAGCTAATCTTCCCCTGCCACCTACCCCCTCAGTGCAGCAACAGACATAAGGGTCTTTTGTGGGACTCAGGCCAATATTAATGCAGCATCAGGTAAATAGCCAGACCTTGTAGCACCTGAGACAGTGTCCCTTCCACCCCTGGAGCAAAGCTCACATTTAAAAGTAAGGAAAAAAGGCGAAAAACAATGAGCAATACAACAACAACCAAAAGGATCTGACCATAGAAAGTTGTCATGGTGACAGGGGAAATCAAGACACAAGCTCAGATGAGGACAACAATGTCAAAACACTTATGGGAAAAACCCCAAAGTAAAATGGGATGTGGTCTCAAGCCTGGAAGAGCTCATGGAAGAGTTCAAAAAGGAGCTTAAAAATCATATAAAAGAGGTAGACAAAAATGTGGGAAAAGAAATGGAAGTGATGTAAAAGCACTATGAGAAAAAGTCAATAACTTGGGAAAAGAAAACAACTGCTTAAAAATTGGCCAAACACACACACAGGTATGTATGTATGTATGTATGCATGTATGCAAATATTCACCAAAGGAAACAATTCCTTAAGAAGTACAATTGGTCAAAAAGAAAAGAAAATACAAAAGCTAATTGAGGAAAACAACTACTTAAAGGTTGGAATTGGAGAAGTGAAAACTAATGGCTCTATGAGACATTAAGAATCAATCAAACAAATTCAAAAGAATGAAGAGAAATAGAAGAAAATATAAAATACCTCATGGGAAAAGCAACTAACTTGGAAAATAGATCCAGGACAGACAATGTCAGAATCATTGGACTACCTGAAAAACATAATCAAAAGGAAGACCTGGGCAGCATCTTTCAAGAATTTTTCAAGGAAAACTGCCCCGAAGTACTGAACCAGAGGGCAAAATAGGCATTAAAAAATCCATGGATCACCTCAGGAAAGAAATCTAAAAATGAAAACTTCAAGGAATGTTAGAGACAAATTTCAGAACTATGGGGTGAAGGAAAAGATACTGCAAGTTGCCTGAAAGCAACAATTTAAATATTGGGGAGCCACAATCAGGTTTACAAAACATTAAAAGATCAGAGGTCAAAGAACATGATATTCCAGAAGGCGAAGGAACTAGGACTATGATCAAGAATCATTTACCTGGAAAAATTAAGGATAAAATGTCAAGGGAAAAATGGTCATTTAATGAAATAGCATTTCAAATTTTCATAAGGAGAAGACAAGAATAAAACTAAAAATTTCATCTCCAATATCAAGACCAAAAAGAAGAACAAACAGGCAAGAAGGGAAAAGAAATCACAAGAGGTGTAATAGACTTAAGCTATTTACATCCCTACATGGGCAGATGATACTTGTAATTCTTAATAATTTTATCACTAATAGTACAGCTAGAGGGAATATACATAGACAGAGGGTATGGCTATAAGGCGGATTTGAGGGAATGACATAAAAATGATTAAGTGATGAGAAGGAGGAGTACACTGAATACAGAAGGGAGATGTAGAATGGGTAAATTATTTCACACAAGGAAGCACAAATGACCTATTGCAGTGCAGGGGAATATGGTAGGGTGAGTGATGGACATTGCATGAACTTTACTCTCATCAGTATTGGCTGAAAGAGGGAATAATAATCACAATCAGCTGAATATAGAAGTCTATCTTACCTAACAGTGAAATAGGAAGAGAGAACATTAAATAAAAGGGTTGGGGGACCAACACAAGGGAGGGCAGATTGGGGGACATGGTAGACAGAAGCAAAACACTGGTGAGGGTGGAAAAGGTGAAAGGAGAGGACAAACAAGAGGAGTAACAGGATAGAGGGAAATACAGAGTTAGTTATCATAACTGTGAAGATGAATGGGATGAACTGTCCCATAAAATGGAAGCAGATAGCAGAGTGGATCAAAAACAAGAATCCTACAATATATTCTTTATAGGAAATACACTTGAAGCAGAGATAAATACACAGAGTAAAGCTAAGGGGCTGGAACAGAATCTATCATGCTAAAATAAAATAAATAATTACATAAATGAATGAAACAGGGGCAGCAATCCTGATCTCACAGAAAGCGAAAGCAAAAATAGACCTAATTAAAAGAGATAAAGAAGGAAACTACATTTTTGCTAAAAGTTATCATAGACAATGAATATCAATACTAAACATATGCACCAAGTGGTATAGCATCCAAATTCTTAAAGGAGAAGTTAAATGAGTTACAGGAAGAAATAAATATCAAAATTATACCAGCAGGAGACCTCAACTGTCCCCTCTCGAAACTTGATAAATACAACAACAACAACAACAAAATAAACAGGAAAGAAAATAAGGAGGTAAGTAGAATATTAGAAAATTTAAATATGATAGAACTTTGGAGAAAACTGAATGGAAACAGAAAAGAATACACCTTTTTCTCAACAGCATATGGCACCTACATAAAAATTGACCATGTATTAGGGCATAAAAACCTAAAAATCAAATGTAGAAATAGAGCAATATTTAATATAGTCTTTTCAGACCATAAAGCAATAAAAATTTCATTTCACAAAGAACAGCAGATAGATTAAAAAATTAATTGGAAACTAAATAATATAATCCTAAAGAATAAATCAAAGAATAAATCATAGAAGCAATCAATACTTTAATTAAAGAGAATGACAATGAGAAAACATATCAAAATTTATGGGATGCAGCCAGAGCAGTACTAACAGCAAAATTTGTTTCTCTAAATTCTTACATCAACAAAATAGAAGAAAGAGATCAATGAATTGGGCATGCAACTAAAAAACAAACAAACAAAAAAAAAAAAAAAACAGAAAAAGAACAAATTGGCAATCCCCAATTGAGCAACAAATTGGAAATCCTGAAAATCAAAGGTGAGCTTAATAAGATGGAAAATTTAAAAAAAAAAAAAACAACAACTATTGAGCTAATAAATGTTTTGAAAAAACCATTAAGATAGATAAGGTATTGGTTAATTTGGTTTAAAAAAAAAGAAAGAAGAAAATAAAATATCCAGTATTAAAAATGAAAAGGGTAAAATTACCACCAATGAAGAAGAAATTAAAGCAATCATTAAGGAATATTTTGATCAATCATATGCCAATGAATGTGATAATCTGAATGAAATTGATTAATATTTGTGATAATATTAATTAGGCAGCTTAACAGATCAGGAAATAGAATGCCTACGTAACACCATCTTAGGGAAAAAAAAGAACAAATGATTAATGAACTCTTTAAGAAAAATTCCCAGGGCTGGATGGGTTCACAAATAAATTCTATCAAATATTCAAAGAACAATTGATTCCAATACTATATAAACCCCAACCCCCTCCTTAAAAGTTACTTGAAGGACATTACTGATAATGAGATTGCATTGAGTCTTAATCCTGATCAAACCCCAACCCAAGCCTGAACTGATTTAATCAAAGGTATAGCAGGCTTGGATGGAGACAGATTCTTCTGCTTAGGTAGCCCAAGGCTGGGAGTGGTCTGTTATGGTTGGGGGTGGTCTGATAGAAGAGAGATTTCCTCTGTCCAGAGGTAAAACAATGATGGGGTGATTACGCCTTTTGAAAAGGCATATAAACTGGATACCTCAACCCCCAAATTGAGCCAGTTCTAGACTATAACTCCCATGCAATGCATGTATGTTGCTATCTTGAAAGAAATTAAAACAACATGGACACAACCTAATTTCATTTGTCTTTTCTTAGAGCAAACTCTGTGGAGGTTGACTAGCAACAGATCCAGGAGAATGGGATATCAAGGGAGAAAAGAAGACTATCCAGTAGAAAGGGGTGATCAACTAAATACGGTATCAATGTATCTTGTATTCAAATCGTTATCTCATCTGTGTATCTGAAAAAACAGGAAATGGAATGAGATAAAATGTAAGTTTTATGAAGTCAAAAAGAAAGTTGACTGAGTAGTAAATTTGGACTATATAGCTAACCTTCATAATTTGGAACCAGACATAAGTGGGTAGATTTGCTCTTTTTTTGGTAGAAGCTATTATTTATTTGTTTGCTTTTTTGTTTTATTTTTTTTTCAGCAGTGCCAGAATCACACAACAAGGAATCTGATAATGTATGAGCTGGATCCTTCTTGTCTAGGCGTTGCTTCAAATGGTGCCATTAAAGTCAACAGCAACACAAATCTAAAGGAGAAGAAGGAAAGCATTTCAATAAGAACAAATGACTTCTTAATGCTTCAGAGGTCCAATCCCTAGCACTGAATATGCTTCTTACAGACTAACTTGTCTATCACATCCTCCAAGGTGTCATTTAGCAGAGAAAATATACACATCTGGAAGTTTTCCAGATTGATCATTAAGAAGTTTAGAATTAAGCACCTGCTGCACTAAATAGGCTAACTTTAGATTTTTTTTCTCTAATAAACACTCATCAGCAACACTCCAGAGTATCTGAGAAGTTACCAAATATTGGAAACTTTGAGTTGAGAGAAATGTCCAAGCTGACCAATAAAATTTCTCACTTCTCAACATGTGTTGCTGTTATGTTTGCCTTCTGTGTTCAATATATGTATATTATAGGTTGGGAAGACAGTCCCTAAGATGCTTATTGTACTTAAAAATGGCAGTTCCCCATATTCATTTGCTAATAATTTAAGGCCGTTAATATTTCATTAGTATGTTTTACCCTCTCTTCTATTAGATATTTTCCACTTCAAATGAGTGAAAGTTAATTCATACAGCCCCTACATTTATTGAGTAATTGGCCCAGTGTGTGATATACTTGGGGATGCAAAGTGATAGACATAGTTTACTAAGAACTGACTGAAGCTACCCAGTTCCCATTTCTAGGCCAGGAAATTGCCTGGGGCTTACCAGACTTCTTACCTTCCAGCAGTGGATTATTTTGTAGATCTCTCAAACTCTTCCCTCCAGAGATTCCCCCTCCAGAGATAAGTTTTCTTTATGTACTTTTGCTTGTTATGTAAAACAACTTACATTGTGAGTATACCTAACCTTGCCCACCTGCAGCCTAGTCATCGTCTCTGCCTTAGTGCCATATAGGAACCCTATTCCCAACCCGCTTCTTTGGATACCCCAGAACTTGCTGTGTGGCACCCAAAGTTGCAACCCACATTCCCTAATCAAAGACCTCCATTTTTGTTGTATTGACTGTTTTCATTAAAATTCAGGCTGACAAAAACACAAAGGAAATAGACTCCTTACCCTTAGGGGGCTTATAAGGGGATACCAAAACAAGAAAATATAGGATAATTGGAGGGGAAAAGGGACACACTCACATCCTGTATAAAATGAAAGGGTTGTTGAAGATATCTCAAAGTTCTCTTTGAACTTAAAATTTATGCTCTTTTGAACAATAGGTGTACAGCAAGAGAGGAGGTGACTTCATGTAGAAGGTATAATTTGAGCTGCGTCCAAGGAAAGCAAATATTCTTAGGGGCAAAAGTGTGGAGAAAGTCATCTCCAGTAGCCCACAAATATAGGGAAGTTGAAGGTGAATTGACAAGTTCAGGGAACAGATTGATTGTATGACAGAGAATTTGTGAGAAATAATGTGAAATGAGGCTGAAAAGGTGGACTGGAGTGAGATTATGTGGGACCTGAAATGCCAAGGTGAAGAGTTTGCATGTTATCCTAGAGGTAACAGAGAGTTAACACCTAGTTATCAGGGAATCAAATAAAATGAAAAAGAATAAAAGAAATCACATAGCAACAATTTATGATGCTCTTTCCTTTGATCTGTACCAAAACAAAACAAAGCCTCATATTGAAGCAACAATGGCTAATTTGTTTAATATTTGTACCCAGACATTTCAGCAGTTTTGATTTAAATTCATATAACTTATTACCAAGACTACCACTTTTTATTTCATAAAACACTTTTAAATTTTGTTTCAATTGAATTGAATTCAAAAAACATTCTTTGAGCACCTACTAGGTAGGAAGAAGACATTTTAGTAGGTACTGAGGGAAATGCAATGACCCACAGGACTAATTTTCTGCCCTTTAGGAGCTTTTAGCAGGTTTGCAGTGATGAGATACTCACAGAAAAACATAACATAAAGAAAAATATCGAAGAGAATGAGCTGTAAAAGCAAACTGTGCTTTGAATTCACAAGATATTTCCCATTCCTCATCTTCCATGGTCCAAAGAAACAAAAGCCACTATTGGACACTAAATGATTTGCTTGAAAATTGCCTGGAGGTCTCTTTATGCTATAGGAATATTCTAGAATTCATCTGAATTCCATGTTCCAATCTTTAAAATATACTTTCCTTTGAAGTAAGCATTGTTTCATGGGAGGACAAGAAACAAAACAAAACAAACCACTGCCACCAACAAAAATGTAGCTTTTTCTGGTTGTTGTTGTTTTGGGTTTTTTTTTTGGAGTGGGGAAGGCAAGGCAATTGGGGTTAAATGACTTTCCCAAGGTCACACAGCTAGTAAGTGTGTCAAGTGTCTGAGGTCACATTTGAACTCAGGTCCTCCTGACTCCATGTCCAGTGCTCTACTCATTTTGTCACCTAGCTGCCCTGGTTTGTTTTGTTTTGAACAGAACTTTCTCTATATGTAATTCTCTGGAGTTTAAGACTAAATTATGTTAAGTATTTAGTTTTCTAAAATTGTCAATTACTATTCTTGACTCAGCTATTTTCCATTTAAACAATTACAGTTTCAGGTTTGGATCCAAGATAGTAGAATCAGGAACTCAACTAAACTTTCCCAAATTCTCCTCAAAACAATTTTAAAATTGTGTCTCAAATAAAATTCTGGAGCAACAGAGTGGACAAAAGATCAGACTGAAACAATTTTTTCAGGCCAAGACAATCTTAGAAGTCTGTAGGAACTGTAATATGCTGTTACACCAGCGTGGTGGTTGGGCATGGAGCACAGCACAGGCCTTGCTTAGCAATAATAGCAGCAGGGCTTGGAGGTAGCAACATCTGTGTCAGCAGCTACTTTAGGAGCTCTCTTCTCACAGGTGGTAAAGTGATTGGATAACTGGTTAGGAAGATATTTTGGGGATCTCTTTATGGTTCTGGGTTTGGGAACCTGTTAAATTGCTCATACATAGTTTCAGGTCAGAGAGCCAGGACAAAGAGGAGCACTAGTATTTGTACCTGAAGGAGCAGTGAACCTTGTCAAAGTTCCAGGGATAAGAGAAGTGGTAGTGCTTAGACTACAGGAGAACTAGGTCCCTTGCTGGGGAAAGAACAGAGAACAGTCCAGGAGAGCAGTGACCACATCTCTACTAAGATCACACCACCTTAGAAGAACTAAAAGCTTATAGACCCCCAGAACTGCTTCAAAAACATCAATGCAAAAAAGCCTAAAGCTTTGGATGGTGACCCTCTCCCAAAGGTAAACAGACTCCAACTATAACATGAAGTTCTAAGTTACCCATAATAGACCACTCTTTACATGAAGAGGTGTTTGTGGAATCATAATGAATACAAGAACATTTCTTCATATCTTAACTTCAAGAAACATAGTCCTGACCTATCTTGAGGCAGCTAGATGGTCCGATGGATAGAACTCTGGTTCTGGACTCAGGAGGAAGTGATTTAAAATTCAGCCTCAGATACTGACTAGTTGTGTGATGCTAGGCAAGTTACACTGTTTCCCTCTGTTTCCTTATCTATAAAACAGTGTCTATCTTATAGGATTGTTGTATGGATCAAATGAGATATTATTTATAAAGTGCTTAGCAGAGTGCCTGGCACGTAGTAGGTGCTATATAATTGCTTATTCCCTTCCTCCTCTTCCCTACATATCTGAAATATTATTAAGTCTTGTCTAGCCAGTTCAAGGGCAGGCAGAGCTCCAGATGGAAGCAGGAACCAGTTTTTATGCAAAATTCTCTGATATCTTGTCCTTAATAAAATGAAGAACAATTTCTTGACCTGATAAATTTTAAAACAATATTACAACATGACAGCCTGGACCAATAAACAGGTATATTCGATCTGAGATTTAAACACCATACTTCCCTATGCCTTCTTTTCATTTGCTGGAATATGTCTGTTCTTTATGAAATAAACCATATTTCTCCAGGTATCATGCAATCCTCCAAACATTTTCATAGGGCAGTTTCTACTCCACAAGATGTTCATTGAGTGACTTTAGCTGGGTAAGATTGTCAGTAGACACTTTATCTTTGTTGATTATTGACACTATTATTCTATATAGTCAATCCAAAGCTCTAAATCCAAAGGTCTTAAGTAGTATTTTCCTCATGCGACTTGCTTTAGAGGGAATAAACATAGGAGTTTGAGTTATTGCCTACTGTTCTTAGCTAATGCCTCTCCCGTCCCTTTTTTTCCCAAAGAACTCATACTTTTAAAAAGTTGAGAACAATCAAGTGTGGCTATTGTTACCAGGCTAAGATGACTTCCCACAAAGCAGTTAGCTCAGGACTCCAGAAAACAGATATTCCAGATATCAGACCATTTCTTTTCTACCTCCCAGTTTGAATGTGCATGCTATCACACAGGCTATCAAAGTAAATGCCTGATCATTCATTGGGGTAACATTTTACAATTTTACTCTGTTTTTCAATTAATAACAAATAGAAAAATGGATATCTTCATTACCTCATAGTTTTCACCTTATAATCAATTATTAATTCATCAGTAAAGGTAGTATAAAGAGCATCATATTTGAATCCAGAGCACCTGGATTTGTTATAATGTACTCTTACTGTTAGGTATGTTAAATACCATATCTAGGTCTCTGTTCCTTCACCTGTAAAATGGATGTTGAAACAGATGATTTTCACTATACTTTCCAGTTCTAAATTCATTCATTCACTAATTCATTCCTCACATGTGACATTCCATCTCTCATGTCCATCGTTTTGTATTGTCTAACTCCTATGCCTGGAATGAACTCTCCCCTACTCTTAGAATTTTTGGTTTTCTTCAACATTCAGCTCAAATTCTACCTTTTGCATGAACTAGCCCTTTCCCAGTGTTAACCTTTCTTCTTTGCAGCTTACATTGTAGCTGCTTTAAATGTGTTTTGCATATACTCACATGGCTACCTATTGTTTGTCCTGGTAAAATTTAAGTTCTCTATGGGCAAAAAAATTATTTTGTTTTTTGAAGTGACATTTCCAGCACAAAGCTTAGTGCATTACTTATAGCAGGCATTTAAAATTGCTAATTACATAACTGATAAATTCAATAAATATGTATTAATTACCTACTATGTGCCAGATCTTGATATTTTGGGTAGAGAAGACAAAAATAAAACTGTCCTTAATCTTAAGAAGCTTAATAGTACCAAATAATTTTAATGGGAAGAGGAAGTAGGAAACTAGCAACTAGGATATAAGTATAGACCTTTATGATATAATAATCGTATGGCATGTTTACTAATTCTACCTCTAGTACTGACCTTGGACCAAGTACTTAATCCTTTTTTGTCTTAGGTTCTTCGTCTGGAAAAATGTGATCTTGAAATATATGATCTTTATGATTGCTTCAAAATGAAAAAGTTTTGCCCTAAAGTAACTGACATCATATCAAAGATAGATGTTATACATTGTATATTCCTTAAACTGGTCCTCAGAATGAGGAAAATCTTCTAGTGCTTCAATATTGCTGTTTATCCTTCATTATCAGAGAATCAATCATGTCAGAAAAGTGATGTCTTGACTTACGAGTGAATTGGGTTTAATTGAGGTAGGGCTGTGCAAAGTCACCAGTCTCACTTTCTCCTCCTGAGCCATCTGGGTCCAACATCAAGATGTAGATCAGGATGACTGGAGATGACCCCAGACGCAATGGAAGACCTTGGTGTTTTTAAGCTAAGATCTTTCTCAGGTCTCAGTTTGTCTGAGGCAATGTCCATTCAGTGATTAAGGTAGGTAAGTGATGAGACAAAAAAATGGCCTTTTTTAAATAGTCAAAAGCTTACTAAGTAGGATTTTGGCAAAAGAAGGAGGAAGACATCCTAGAGAGAAAACTGTGAGAAATAAGGTTGTGTACATTAGAAAACAGTGATAATTTGGGAATGGCCCAATTTGGCTACATCATAGAGTGCACGGAGGAGGGAGAGAAATATGAAATAAAAATGGAGAGGTAAGTTGGTGACAGATTGTGGAGGAGCTCAAGGATTAGAATGGAGTCCAGATGGAAGTCGATGTCTAACTTTCATTGGAACAAGGAAAATTCTTTGTAGCAGGTGGTACTTCTTAAGGGTGTTCAAGAATAGACATTAAAATTGTTGCTTTGTGAAAGACTAGATCAATTTGTCAGACTTTTGCAGATGTGTTTTTTAAGAGATAGTTGTTTTCTTTTGCTCTTCATATTCATTCAGATGATTCATAGCATAACATTGTTTTGTAAAGACCTCTAAGAGACATAGCCTTCAGGGTAGGAGTAGACAGTTATTATATAATCAAAAGATCACAAATTTGTTCTAACTTAGAGTCTTTAGTTAAAAATTAGTCAGACCTCAAAAAGAGTAAACTATGCCCTGGTAGTGAATTAGGGACTTGGAGATGCATATTAACTCTTTTAGGTGATTAGTATTCCATTTAGTAAATTACTACTCTAGTGAGAAGAATAGTCCCTCAGTGAGCAAAGTTAATGTGTTGTTTTTTTTTTTTTTTCCTGATGGAGTTACTTCTTGGAACAACACCATTTACCAAAAAGGTAAATTTGACATATACAAATATAGAGATTCCCTGAGTGTCCTGATCATTTTATCATATATGCTCCTGTCAATAACTTTAATGGCAGTTAAGGGTAGTAGATTATAAAGACATTTAAGGTGATCATGTCTTAAACAAAAGAGAAATGAAAAGTTTAAAGAAAAATGCAACTTCTGAACTGATAGGGGATGTTGAAGCTGAAGAATACTGATAGACTAGTAATACCTGATATTATTTCATATTTTTCATGGTGTTTTTGATAGAGAGCTGACTTGAGACTAGAAGACCAGAGTTATAATTCTATCTCCGATAGAAGGATATGCAGCTATATGCCTGCCTATCTATTCGTCTATCCATCCATCCACCTATCTATCTGTCTATCTGTCTATCCACCTATCTGTCTATCTGTCTTTCTTTCTTTCTTTCTTTCTTTCTTTCTTTCTTTCTTTCTTTCTTTCTTTCTTTCTTTCTACATGTCTAGGAATTTACTGGCTATGTGAGCCCAGGAATATCTTATCTTGTCAGTGCCTGAGGCTGTTCTCTAAGATTGTAAGTTAAAGACGAAATGCTGGGAGTGGAGCCAAGATGGTGGAATAAAAGTAGGGACTTGCTTGAGGTATCGCCCCAATCCCTACAAATACCTGTAAAAATGATTCTAAATAAATTATAGAGCAGCAGAACCCACAAAATGACAGAGCTAAACAAATTTCCAGCCCAAGACAACCTGGGAGGTTGACAGGAAATGTCTGTTGCAGCAGTCCAAGAGAAGATCACAGTCCAGGTGGGCAATGCCTACACAGATGGCCAGAGCAGGCCTCAGGGTACTGAATCAAAAGCAGCTGCAACAATTTCCACACTTCTCAACCCTAAATGACAATTTTTCAATGCCAAAGACAACTTAAAAGTAAGGAGAAAAAGTCTGTGGTACCTGTGTGAGAGAGAAACATGGTCCAGCCCCAGTCCCGGGGCTCCTGAGGTGGCAGAGGCAGTGGCTGCTTCTGGAGCTCTCAGATCACAGATGGTAGGGGAATCAAACTGCTGATCAGAAAGAGATTGCTCTTTGCTGGCATGGAGTCTGGATTGTCTTGCTTTGCCTATGCTTTGATAAGGGTCGCAGTCCTGGGTGGTGGTCATGGGGCAGGGAGGAGGAGTTCTGGGATGGTGGAGCTTTTGTCAGCAGGGAAGAGATAATCCTCCTCACAGTTCCAAGGCAGAAAAGAGTGCTTGAGGTCACTCACAGACAAGAGCACAGGCCAGGAGAGAAGTAACACTTCTCCTTTCATCATACCACCTTGCAAGAGCTGAACATTTCTTGAACATTTATTTTAACTCCCTAGAAGTGTCCCTCAAAAGACCTGCAGTCCCTCCTTGTTGGAAGCAGAGTCCTACTTTGACAAAAGAGTAAAAAGTCAAGTAATTGGCTGAGAAAATGAGCAAACAGCAGAAAAATAATCAGATTATAGAATTTTACTTTGGTGACAAGAAAGATCGAAACATACACCCAGAAGAAGACCACAAAGTGAAATCTCCTACATCCAAAGCCTCCAAGAAAAATATGAATTGGTCACAGGCCATGGAAGAATTTTGGAAATCAAATGAGAAAATAACACCTTAAAAAAAATACTAACCCAAATTGCAAAAGAGGTCAACAAAGCCAATGAGTAGAGTACCTTAAAAAGTAGAATTGTCTAAAAGGAAAAGTAGATCTGAAAGCTCACTAAAGAAAATCATTCCTTAAAAATTAGAATGGAGCAAATGGAAGCTAATGACTTTATGAGAAATCAAGAAACAATAAAGCAAAACCAAAAAAATGAAAAAAAAATAGAAGACAAGGTGAAATACCTCATCAGAAAAACCACTGACCTGGAAAATAGATCCAGGAGAGATAATTTTAAAATTATTGGACTACCTGGACATCATCTTTCAAGGAATTGTCAAGGAAACCTGCCCTGATATTCTAGAACCAGAGGGTAAAATAGAAATTGAAAGAATCCACCAATTGCCTCCTGAAAGAGATCACAAAAGAAAAACTCCTAGGAATATTGCAGCCAAATTCCAGAGTTCCCAAGTCAAGGAGAAAATATTGCAAGCAGCCAGAAAGAAACAATTCACGTACTGTGGAAAAACAATCAGGATAACAGAAGATCTAACAGCTTATACATAAGGGATAGGAGGGCTTGGAATATGATATTCCAAAGGTCAAAGGAGGTAGGATTAAAACCAAGAATCACCTACTGAGTATAACACTTCAGGGGAGAAATTTGGCATTCAATGAAATAGAGGACTTTCAAGCATGCTTGATGTAAATAAAAATAAAATTAATTAATTAATAGAAAAGAATATATATATATATATATATATATATATATATATATATAGAGAGAGAGAGAGAGAGAGAGAGAGAGAGAGAGAGGGAGAGAGGGAGAATGAGAGAGAGAGAGAGAGAGAGAGAGAGAGAGAGAGGGAGAGAGAGGGAGAGGAAGGGAAGAAGGGACCACAGGGTGAGTTGAATATGAGGGAATGTTATCTAAAATAAAATTAAGGGGTAAGAGAGAAATATATTGGGAGAATGGAAAAGGGAAAGGTGGGGAGAGGTAAAATGGTGTAAATTATCTCACATAAAGAGGCAAGAAAAAGCTTTTATAATGTAGGGGAAGATGGAGAGGTGAGAGGGAATGAGAGAACCTTACTCTCATCGGATTTGGCTTAAGGAGAGAATAACATATACACTCAATTGGGCATGAAAATGTATCTTAACCTACAGGAAAGTAGTGGAGGAGAGGGATAAGAGGTGGGAGGTGATGATAGAAAAGAAAGTAAATGGGAGGAGGGGGTAATCAGAAGCAAACACTTTTGAGGAAGAACAGCATCAAAGGAGAGAATAGAATAAATAGGGGATGGGATGGAATGGAGGGAATTATAGTTTATCTTTCACAACATGAGTGTTATGTAAGTGTTTTGCTTGACTACACATGTATAACCTATATTGAATCACTTGCCTTATTAATAGGGGTGTGTGGGGAGGGAGGGAGAGAATTCAGAACTCAAAGTTTTAAAAATGAATGTTAAAAATTGTTTTTACATGCAACTGGAAAATCAGACATATTGGCAGTGGGGTATAGAAATCTATCTTTCCCTACAAGAGAATAGAGGGGAGAGAGATAAGAGAGAGGAATGTGTGTGTGTGAGAAAAGGGAGGGCAGATTAGGGGAAAGGGCAATCAGAATGCATGCTGTTCTGGGATGGGGGGAGGGGAGAGATAGGGAGAAAATTTGGAACTCAAAATCTTGTGGAAGTGAATGTTGAAAAGTAAAAACAAATTAATCAATAGAAAAAATAAAAAAGAAGAAGAAGAAATGTCAAACTTCATTATTGGTAGAAAAAGTTGTCAAATGAGGAATTCCCTATACTTCTGGAAGGAAAGTAAGAAAAAAAGAAGAAAAATAAATTTCACAAGTTTATATAGTTTGTCCAAATCTGGTAGTGACAGTCAACAGCAATAGTACCATTCCAGCTCGATTTATATAGTGCTTTACAAGTTCTTCTGTCTTTGATGTCTAGGAAAGTGTCAGAAATGAACTAGATGAAAAATGGCTTTAACTTACCCTTTTCTTGGATTTTCCAACTTGATAATTTTTCTGTCTTGCTGTTCTTTGCCTTATTCAGAGCTCTAAGCCAGTAGGTAGGCAACTCAAAATGTTCCTCAAATGGTCTCACAAACTATTGCTACAAAGGTCTATGCAAAGACCCAGAAAAAAATAAAAATGCATCATTGAGAATCATAAATAAAGTAACTTTCTTATCTACTTCCACTCACATGTCCTTTTCATTTTTTCTTTTTATTTACATGGTAATTTTATTACATATTTAAAGGGAACAGCAAGTTGTACATAATAAATTAGCAGTTTCATGGGCAATCATGTAATGGAAGTACTTGTTTTATTCCCTAAATTAGAACTAAAATAAATTTTTAAGAAAGATAATAATACTCCAAATTTTAGTAACTCAATTGAAATTTATTGAACACATTAAAACAATAGTGACCTCATTTAGCAATTCCACAATATCCTAGGACTCTAGAGCTAAAAAAGACCTCAGAGATAATCTAGGGTAGTAATTCAGATTTTTTGGTCTCAAAACCTCTTTCAATATACTCTTTTTTAAGCATCTTTTTTTCTGCATTTTAAAAAAAATTATTTAATTAGTATTTTATTTTTTCCCAGTTACATGTAATTTTTTTTAACATTTTTTGAGCTCCAAATTCTCTCCCTTTCTCCATTAATCACCTTCCCTACCTTCATTGAGAAGGCAAACCACTCAATATGGTTTCTAAGTGTATAAGTATGCAAAACATAGTCATGTTGTGAAAGAAAACATAGACCAAAAACAAAGGAAAAAATCCCCCCAAAACTCAATAAAAATGAAATTTTAAAAAGTATGGCTCAAGTTGCATTCAGACACCATCAGTTCTCTCTCTGGGAATGGATAGCATTTTTCATCATAAGTCCTTCAGTGTTGTCTTGGATCACTGTATTCCTGAAAATAGAGAAGTCATTCACAGCTGATAATCTTCTGATATTGATGTTACTTTGCACACAGTACATTTAACTTTGCATCAGCTCATGTAAATCTTTCCAGGTTTTTCTGAGAGCATCATGCTCATCATTTCTTATAGCAAAATAGTGTTGCATCATAATCACATACCACGATTTTTTCAGCCATTCACCAATTGATGGGAATCCCTGCAATTTCTGATTCTTTGCCACCAGAAAAGATCTGCTATAAATATTTTTGTCCATATAGGTCCTTTTCCTTTTTTAAAATCTCTTTTGAGATACAGACCTAATAGTGGTGTTCATAGGTCAAAAGGTATGCATGGTTTTATTGCCCTTTGGACATAGTTCCAAATTGCTCCATAGAATGGTTAAATCAGTTCACAACTCCACCAACAAGGCATTAATATCCCACTTTTCTCACATCCCCTTCAACATTTGTCATTTTCCTTTTTTGTCCTATTACCCAATCTAATAGGTATGAAGTAGTACCTCAGAATAGTTTTAATTTGCATTTCCCCAATCAATACTGAGTTAGATAATTTTTTCATATGGGCGTAGCTAGTTTTTATTACATTACCTGAAAATTGCTCATATCTTTTAATCATTTATCAGTTGGGGAATGACTCTCATTTTTATTAGACTCAGTTCTCTATGTTTGAAAAATGTGGCCTTTATCAGAAAAACTTAACTCATAATTTTTTTCAGTTACTATGCTAAATGTATTTCCTTCCATCCTATTCCCTCTTCCCCTGTTAATTCTGTTCTCTTCCTCTTTTCACCCTGTCTCTATTCAAAAGTGTTTTGCTTCTGACTGCCTCCTCCTCCCCCATATGCCCTCTTTTCTATCACCCTCTCGCCCTTCTCTTATCCACTTCTGCTCATACTTTCCTTTAGGGTAAGATAGATTTCTATTCCCAATTAAATGTGTATGTCATACTCTCTGAACAAATTTTGATGAGAGGAAAATTCACTCCCTCCCTCCCACCTCCCCCATCTTCCCTCTGTTGTAAAAGCTTTCTCTTGCCTCTTTTATGTGAGGTAATTTACTCCATTATACCCTTCTTTTCCCCTTTCTTCCAGTATATTCCTCTTTCAACCTTAATCTTATTATTATTATTATTTAGATATCATTCTAATTGCTTTTTGTGGAAGGGGAAAGGCAGGGCAATTGGGGTTACGTGAGTTGCCCAAGCTCACACAGCTAGTAAATGTGTCAAGTGTCTGAGGCTGGATTTGAATTCAGGTCCTCCTGACTCCAGGGCCAGTGCTCCACTCACTGGGCCACCTAACTGCCCCCTGATTCTAGTTTTTAAGGAATTGTTTTCTTCAAGTGAGCTTTTTTATCTCCTTTTCCATTTGGCCAATTCTATTTTTAGGGAGTTTTTTTTTTCTTCAGTGAATTTTTGTGTCTTTTTTCAAACTATTTGTCCAGTTCTGCTTTTGAAGATATTTTTCTACTCATTGGCTTTTTGGACCACTTTTACCCTTTGATCTGGTCTTTTATTTAAGAGTTATTTTCTTCAGTATTTTTTGTATCTCCTTTATCAAGCTGTTGACTTGTTTTTCATAATTTTCTGGCATCGCTCTCATTTCTCTTCCCAATTTTTCCTCTACCTCTCTTACTTGACTTCCAAAATCCTTTTTGAGCTCCTCCATGGCCTGAGACCAATTCATATTTTTCAGGGAGGCTGGGGATGTTGAATCTTTGACTTTATTTTCTTCTTCTGAGTGTATATTTTGATCTTCCTTGTCACCATATTAACTTTCGATGGTCAGAATATTTTTTTTCTGTTGTTGTCTCATTCTTCCAGGCTATTACTTGACTTTAAACTCTTTGTTAAAATAGGGCTATGTTTCCAGTGTGATGGGTATATTGTTCCAAGCTTCAAGGGTTTTCTGTAGCTGTTTTCAGAGATACTTTTATGGCCTTTTAAGTTTTCAGTTCTTCCAAGAGGGTTTGATCTAAGGAGAGGTGTTTACAACTCTACTGGCCTGTGCTCTAGTCTTTGAGTTACTACAAGTACTCTTATTTTACCCTCAAACTATGATTGGAAGTGTGCTCCAGTGTGGCCACAAGCCAAGGTCTGCTAGTTCTCCTCTTCAACCTGCTTCTGTCATCCAGGGCTGTGACCCATGTCCAAGTATGGTCAAACAGAGTTCTGCCTTAATGTTAGCAAAGGGACCCCTGCAATCTCCTTCTCACTAATTGTTCAACCGCTTTACCATCTGTGAGCTGAGAGCTCCAGAAGCAGCTGCTGATTCAGTGGCTTCTAAGGTCTGCTCCTGGTTTTCTGGGGCCTGGACTGGCCTGGTGCAGCTTGTTTTGGGCTGTGATCTAGACTTTTCCTGCTGACCTTCTAAGTTGTCTTTGTTGTCTCTGGGCTGAGAGTCTGGATCCAGTGCTGCAACTAATTCAGTCACACTGACACTTTCTCCAGGTTTGCTGGGGCCTGTACTGCAGTGAACTGTGCTCCTCTCCCACTCTGGTACAATAGAACTTTCTTGCTGACCTTGTAAATTGCCTTGTACTGAAAAATAGACCCTAGAATTTGTTTAATAAACCCTATAATTTGTTTAGAGTTATTATTCACAGATATTTGGGGGAGAGCTCAGGTAAGTCCCTGCTTTTAGTCTGTCACTTTGGCTCTGCCTCCTACAGCTAATTTTCACAAATGAATACTTGGAAGGATTGTTAAAAACTCTAAAACGTTATGACCCCTAAGTTCTCTTAGAAAACAATCTGTGTAAAAGATTCTGAAGCTCACTCTATGAGCATTTTCAATAATTTGTCTTTCATTTAAGCAGGAACATGGAAGTAAGAAGAACACCATAATGAAAAAATATTTTAAGTAAATAATTACTTAAATATACAGCAATAAATATATTGTTGTAATTAGATAGTAATGGGAATTGTTTTCCATGTCTCAATGTAGACATTCTGTTTAGTGTGTACTCTTTTATTCCATGTTTAAGTCACAGAGAGGTTATGGCCAATGCATATTAGCTATTTAGCCAATGGGTTTTGTTGGGAGGATGGTTGCAAAAATAGAAGAGAGATCATTCATTTATTCTTCTGGTAGTAGCCAAGATTTTCACACACACACACACACACACACACACACACACACACACAGATATATATATGTATGTATGTGTGTGTATACAATTCTAACTAAAGGAAACTTGAGAGCATTTGGCAAGAGGTAGTCATTACTATGTGGTGGGCTGAAAAGTCTAACCACACAAAAACTGTATTTAGTGCAGGTATCTGTAGATGAAGAATACTGACATCCTAGAAGACGGTGCAGCAATTGATACTTAGAAGTATCTTAGAAAAATAAAGATGACCACTACACAAAAGCAATTGAACAAGTGAACTCTGGAGGCATCCAATATTGAGAGTGTGTCTTAAAATGATAGCATTTTGCAAAGCCTGCTATAGTGAAAACAAAATCTCTTCAAGTTAATGCATATGATTATAATATAAGTCATCCAAATGAATCTCTGGTTTGGCAAAAAGAAACCTGGCATCTTGGGTTGGCTTTTTCAAGTTATCCACAACCATTGATTGTTGAGAAATTGGAGAACTAGAGGGATTCAAAACTGATTGGACCTGAGACTTTTCTTTAGTTTATCAAAGCAAATAGACTTTGTCATAGAGATTATGGTCAAAGGTAGGTTGATTAGTAGCTCAGAAATAGAAAACCAGTAGAGCAAGGGTGATCAGAAGACTTCAGCATAATTGAGTTAGGAAAAATAACACTATTTGAACCAAGAATTTGAAGAAAGAATTTATAGGTTAGAAAAGATCCTGTGGTTGTTGTTGCTCATCTTTCCTTCCTGAAGAGGACCAATGACATCATGAAGGTGATGTCTTGAATTGCATGTGAATTGGACTTAAGTGAGGCAGAGCTGTGCAAAGTTTCATTCTTTTCTCCAGTCATCAGAGGCTAGTGGCAAAACAAGAGTCAAGACCATGGGGGCAGACCCAGCTAGTAAAAATCTATAGACACTATGCTATTAAGGGGATCACAATGGGAACAATGGTTGGCTCAAAAAGTAAGAGAGAAAGAGAAGAGTGGTATAATTCAATACAATACACAAGGATGCTGTTTACTCTCTTCTATGTGGGTGTTTCTTCCCTTGTAAATTGATCACAAGCCTTTTATAATTTAATAGACAATCTTCAAAATTCTCTGAGACTAAAATGTTGTCATCTTGCTTTTTTGTTACTTTGAACTGCTGGGTTTTGTTCTTGTTTGGTTTTTGGGAAACTGTTCCTCTTTTCTGTCTTAACTATGTAATAAGATCATAAGCTCTTTGAAGGAAGCTACCATATTTAATGGTTCTTTGTCTTCCTCATGTACATAGTAGTACAGAGTAGTATTTTTCTTTTAAAAATAATATCAATTGTTTTTAACATTGTTTTCTTTTTAAGTTTTGAGTTTCAATTCTCTTTCTCCTTCTCCCTCCCTCCTCCAGCCATCGAGAAGCCAAACAATATAATATCAATTTTACATGTGAAATTATGCAAAACATTTCCATATTAGCCATACTGAAATGCTAATGCACTTTTTGGCCCTGGAACTTTGATGAGCCCCCTATTCTCCTGTAGCCACAAGTGCTAAAATTCCTCTTTGCCTTGGAACTAACATTAGGGCCTCTGTACTGTTGTGGCCAGTTACAAGTGTTCTTCTGCTTCCTTAAACTGCAACTCAGAACTGTGTATGGGCAATAGAGTTGCTCATCAGCACCACCTATATTCCCAGTGCCAGAAAAGTGTCTACTGCAATCTTTTTTAATTAGTTGTTTGACCTACAAGGCTCTTTACTGTCTCTGGGCTGAGAGTTCCCAAGCAGGAAATTATTGCTATCACTACCTATGTGTGATCTAGGCTGACCCACAACCCTGGTGTCACAGAACTCTCCTGTCAACCTCCTAAGTTTTTTTTTTAAGGTTGGAAAAATGTTTTGCATTTTCCTTTTGTTGGGTGTGCCATTCCAAAATTTGATTTGAGGCAGCATTTTGCAGGTGTTTGGAGGGGGATGTTGAGAAAGCTCACATGGGTTGCTACCTCTAATTTGATATTTTTTTTAAATTAAGATTTTTTATTTTTAGTTTACAACACTCAGTTCCACACAATTTTGAATTCCAGATTTTCTTCCCTTCTCTCCCCCCCTTCCCCAAGATGGCATGGAATCCAATATATCTTTTACACATAACTTCACACTAAATTATTTACATAATAGTCAAGTTGTAAAGAAGAATTATGATCAATGGAATGAATCATGAGAGAGAAGAAACAAAGCAAAAAAAATCAAAAGAGGAAAAAACAAAAGAAAAAAAAGGGGAGCAAATAGTTTGCCTTAATCTTCATTCGGACTTCACAGTTCTTTCTCTGGATATAGACAACTGTCTCTATCATGATTCCTTTGGAGTTGTGTTTATACCTCATATTGCTGAAAAGAGCCAAGTCTGTGAAGGTTAGTCATCACAGAATCAATATATCTGTCGTTGTGTATAATGTTCACCTGGTTCTGCTCCACTCACTCAGCATTATATCATGTAGGTCTTTCCAGGTTGTTATGAAGTATGTATCTTCCCCATTTCTTATAGCATAATACTATTCAATTACATTCATATGCCACAACTTGTTCAGCCATTCCCCAATTGATGGGCAATTGATTTCCAGTTCATTGGCACCACAAAAAGAGCTGCTACAAATATTTTTGTACATTCAGTTCCTTTTCCCACTTGTGTGATCTCTTTGGGCTATAGCCCTAGAAGTGGTATTGCTGAGTCAACAGGTATGTGCATTTTTATAGCCCTTTAGGCATAGTTCCGAATTGTTCTCCAGAATGGCTAGATCAGTACACAACTCCACCAGCAATGTAACACTGTTCCAATTTTCCCACATCCTCTCCAGCATGTATCATTTTCCTGTTTTGTCATGTTAGCCAATCGTCAGGAGAGATGTGGTACCTAAGAGTTGTTTTGATTTGCATTTCTCTAATCCACAGTGATTTTGGGCATTTTTTTATATGCCTATGGATATCTTTGATTTCTTCCTCTGAAAACTGCCTGTTCATATCCTTTAACCATTTCTCAATTGGTGAATGACTTGTATTCCTATATATTTAACTCAGTTCCCTTTATATTTTAGAGATGAGGCCTTTATCAGAGACACTGGTTGTAAAGATTTTCTCCCAATTTTCTGCTTCCTTCCTAATCTTTGTGGCATTGGCTTTGTTTATACAAAAACTTTTCAATTTAACATAATCAAAATTATCCATTTTGCATTTTGTAATGCTCTCTATCTCTTTTTGTGTCATGAAATCTTTCCTTTCCCATAAATCTGATAGGTAAGCTAGTCCTTGTTCTCCCAAATTGCTTAGAGTATCACCCTTTATTCCTAAATCATGAACCCAGTTAGATTTTGTTTTGGTATACAGTGTATTGGTCTAGGCACAGTTTCTGCCCTATCGTTTTCCAATTTTCCCAGCAATTTTTGTGAAATAGTGAATTCTTGGCCTAGAAGCTGGATTCTTTGGGTTTATCAAAGACTAGATTGCTATACTCATTGACTACTGTGTCTTGTACACGTAACCTGTTCCACTGATCCACCACTCTGTTTCTTAGCCAGTACCAAGTAGTTTTGATGACTGCTGCTTTATAGTACAGTTTAATATTTGGTATGGCTAGGCCACCTTACCTTTCTTTTCATTAATTCCCTAGATATTCTGGACCTCTTGTTCTTCCAGATGAATTTTGTTATTATTTTAGGCAGCTCTGTAAAATAATTTTCTGGTAGTTCGATTGGTATGGTGCTGAATAAGCAAATTAATTTAGGTAAAAGTATCATTTTTATTATATTAGCTTGGCTTAATCACAAACAACTGATATTTTTTCCATTTAATTAGATCTGACTTTATTTGTATGAAAAGTGTTTATTAATTATGTTCATATAGGCCCTGGGCTTATCTTGGCAGGTAGACTCCCAAATATTTTATAGTGTCTACAGTAACTTTAAATGAAATTCATCTTTCTATCTTTTGCTGTTGGGCTTTGTCAGTAATGTATAGGAATGCCGAGGATTTATGTGGGTTTATTTTTTACCCTGTAACTTTGCTAAAATTGCTTATTTCAAGTAGTTTTTGACTTGATTCTCTAGGGTTCACTAAGTAAATCATCATATCATCTGCACGAAGTGATAATTTAGTTTCTCTTTTGCCTATCCTAATTCCTTCAATTTCTTTGTCTTCTCTTAATGCTAAAGCTAACATTTCTAGTACCAAATTGAATAATAGGGGTGATAATGGACATCCTTTTTCATCCTGGATCTTACTGGGAATTCATCTAGCTTATCCCCATTACAAATAATGCTTGCTGATGGTTTTAGGTAGATGCTATTTATAATTTTAAGTAAGGCTCCTTTTATTCCTATGCTTTATATTGTTTTTAATAAGAATGGGTGTTGTATTTTGTCAAAGGTTTTTCTGCATATATTGAGATTATCATATGGTTTCTGATAGTTTTGTTTTTGATATGATCAATTACACTGATGATTTTCCTAATACTGAACCAGCCTTGTATTCCTGGAATAAATCCTACCTGGTCACAGTGTATTGTTCTCCTTATAAGTAGTTGCAATCTTTTGCTCATATTTTATTTAGAATTTTTGCATCAATATTCATTAGGAAAATTGGTCTTCAATTTTCTTTCTCTGTTTTAACTCTTCCTGGTTTAGGTATTAGTACCATATTTGTGTCATAAAAAGAATTTGGTAGGATTCCTTCTTCACCTATTTTCTCAAATAGTCTATAAAGTATAGGGACTAACTGTTCTTTAAACGTTTGAAAGAATTCACATGTACAAACATCTGGCCCTGGAGATTTTTTCCTAGGGAGTTCATGGATGACTTGTTCAATTTCTGTTTCTGAGATGTCGTCTTTTAGTTAATTTACTTCCTCTTCTGTTTACCTGGGCAATTTATATTTTTGTAAATATTCATCTATTTCCCTAAGGTTGTCAAATTTGTGGGCATACAATTGGGCAAAATATTTTGTAATTATTGTTTTAATCTCCTCTTCGTTGGAGGTGAATTCACCCTTTTCATTTTTGATACAGGTAATTTGGTTTTCTTCTTTCTTTTTTTAATCAAATTGACCAAACTTTTTAATTTTGTCAATTTTATTGGTTTTTTCATAAAACCAGCTCTTGATTTTATTTATTAATTTAATAGTTTCCTTGATTTCAATTTTATTAATCTCTCCTTTGGTTTTCAGTATTTCTAATTTGGCATTTAATTGGGGATTTAAAATTTGTTCTTTTTCTAACTTTTTCAGTTTCATGCCCAATTCATTGATCTCCTTTTTCTCTATTTTATTCATGTAAGCATTTAGAGATATAAAACTTTCCCTAAGAACTGCTTTTGCTGCATCCCATAATTTTTGGTATGTTGTCTCATTGTTGTCATTCTCTTGAATGAAGTTATTGTTTCTACGATTTGCCCATTCATTCTTTAGAATAAGATTATATAGTTTCCAATTAATTTTTAGTTTATTTTTCCATGGTTCTTTATTACAAATAATTTTTATTGCATTATGATCTGAAAAGGAAGCTTTGATTACTTCTCCCTTTCTGCCCTGGATTGTGAGGTTTTTATGCCCTAGTATGTGTTCACTTTTTGAGTATGTGCCATGTACCACTGGAAAAAAAAGTATATTCCTTTTTATCCCCATTCACTTTTCTCCAGAGGTCTATCATATCTACCTTTTCTAAAATTCTATTCACCTCATTAACTTCTTTCTTGTTGATTTTGACGTTAGACTTAACAAGATCAAAGAGGGGTAGGTTGAGGTCCCCCACTATTATGGTTTTGCTGTCTATTTCTTCATATAACTCCTTCATCTTCTCCTCTAAGAATCTGCATGCTATACCACTTGGTGTATATATGTTAAATAATGATATTGCTTCATTGTTTATGGTGCCTTTTAGCAGGATGTAGTGTCCTTCCATATCTCTTTTAATTCAATCTATCTTTGCTTTTGCTTTGTCTGAGATTAGAATTGCTACCCCTGCTTTTGTTACTTTAGCTGAACCACAATATATTCTACTCTAGCCTTTCACTTTTACCCTGTGTGTATCCCCCTGTTTCAGATATGTTTCTTGTAAGCAGCATATTGTACGATATGGTTTTTAATCCATTCTTCTTTCTACTTCCATATCATGGGAGAATTCATCCCATTCACATTCACAATTATGATTACTCTCTGTGTTTTTTTCTCCATCCTATTTCCCCCCTGTTTATTCTTTTATTTCCCCCTTCCACTCCTTGACAGAATTTTGCTTTTGACTGCCACCTTCCTCAGTTTACCCTCACTCTTGATTCCCCTGCCTTCTCTTACCTTTTTCTCCTTGCTACTTATTCCCTCCCTCCTGACCACCCCTGCCATTTTCTTCACCCCCCACCCCTTCCCTCCTACTGCCTGTAGGATGATTGATTTCTATACTTAATCAGGGTATGTTATTCTCTTCTTGAACAAAATCCAATGAGAGTAAAGTTCAAATACTGCTCTTCTCCCTCCTTTCTTTCCTCTACTATAATATGTTTGCATGCCTCTTCATGTGATATAATTTACCCTTTTCTACTACCTCCTTAGTTCTTTTCCCTGAACAATCCCTCTAAATCTATTAATTACATTTTTATCTTTATATCACTTATTTTATACTGATACCCGCAGTCTATGTATATCCTTTTCAATTGTCATAATAACTGTACTATTCTCAAGATTGACATATGTATAAAACATATATTAAACAAAATAATCCCATATAGAGATGTAACTAATTTGCCTTATTGATTAACCAGGTGATTTTTCCCCATTTACCTTTTTATGTCTCTCTTGTATTTTTTATTTGAAGATCAAATTTTCCATTGAACTCTGGCCTTTTCATCAGGAAGGTCTGGAATTCCCTTATTTCATTGAATCTCCATCTCCTTGCCCAGAAAATTATGCTCAATTTTGCTGGGTAGTTGTTCCTTGGTTGTAGCCCAAGCTCCTTTTCCTTTCAGAACATCATATTCCAATTTCTCCTGTCATTTAATATAGACCTGAAAGATCCTGCATGATCCTGACTGTAGTTCCATGATATTTGAATCATTTCTTTCTAGTTGCTTGTAGTATTTTTTCCTTGACCTGGTAGTTTTGGAATTTTGCTATAATATTTCTTGGAGTTTTAAATTTGGGTTCTCTTTCAGGGGGTGATGGGTGGATTCTTTCAAGGATGATTATACCCTCTGGTTCTAGAACCTTGGGGCAGTTTTCCTTAAGGATTTCTTGTAAGATACTGTCCAGGCTCTTTTTGTTTCATCATGGCTTTCAGGTAGACCAATAATTCTTAGATTGTCTCTCCTAGATCTGTTTTCCAGGTCAGTTTTTTTCTCAGTCAGATATTTCACATATTTTTCTATTTTTTTCATTCTTTAGATTTTGTTTGACTTATTCTTGATGTCTCATAGAGTCATTGGATTCTACTTGCCCAATTCTAGTTTTTAACATATTGTTTTCTTCATTTAGCTTCTCTATTTCCTTTGCCATTTGGTTGATTTTACTTTTCAATGAGATTTTTCTCCATTTAAATTCTGATTCTCCTTTAGCATTTCACTGATTTTACTTTTTAAAAAATTGTTTTCATCAGTGAATTCTTTTCATTTTTCTTTCATTTTTTCTTTTACCTCCCTAATTTGGTTGTTAAAGTCATCCTTGAGTTCTCCCAGGAAAGCTGTTTGGTCTGGAGACCAGTTCATTTTCCTTTTTGAGGTTTCAGATGTGGGTGCAGTGTCCATGCTGTCCTCTTCTGAATTGGTACTTTGATTTTCCCTGTCTCCATAATATGAATCAATGGCCTTTGAAAGCTTCTTAATGTTCTTTTTCATGCTTTTTTTTCCTCCTGGTTTCTAAAGTGGATCTCTGCTTCTGGGGCTCAGGGGGCTCTGTTCCAAGTTTCTTGTGTTGGGATCTAGTTTTATGTGCTATGGACTCTGGTTTCACGAGGTGTGGGGGAGGGGTGGTCTGGCTGCTGGGAGTCTCCTCTTCCCCAGGACCGCTCTACAGCATGGGTGGTCTCAGCTCTTGTTTGTGCTGGTGTCTGCCACTTCCTCTGGCTGGGCAAAGCCATGTCTGGGGTCCTGGCATTTACATTTGTTAGCTCCAGTTACTCTCATTGTTCTGATGAGGTGAGGGCTGCTGGGACACCTTTCTTCCTGTACTAGTCTCCTTGTACCACCACAAGAAGTGCCCTCTCCCCAACTTCTCTCACTCCTGAAGCCCATCTTCTGGCTCTCCTATTTCTCCTGAGGTAGTATTCTCTGCGTTTATTCAAGGGAGGGATGAGAGCCATTTTACCTGGCCCTCATGGCTCCTGGAAGTTCAAGAAAGCAAGTTTTAAACCTTTAGACTGTGGGTTGGAGGCCTCCAGGCTAGCTGCTCCCAGAGCCTCAGGCTCTGAGCTGGTGTCTCCCATAGCTCTGATAGACTCCCATCCTGAGCTGAGAAGCCTGGGGCTCAATCTTGGCCATAGCCAAGCCACCCTGGGAACAGACGTCCCTACTCCAGCATTTTGCTCACCCAGCACACTCCCAGAGCAGCCCATTAGCTGGATTTCTCTGATGTTCCCGGTTGGTTTGATCTGGTGCCTTTGGGCATGCCTGGCGCTCCTGCCCCTCTCAGTCTACTAGTAGCTTCTAACTCTCTCATATCCGCTTAGATTCACTTTTTAGATGTATCTGACAGAATTTCTGAGAGAGCTGCAGTATTTCCTTCCTTTCCCAGCACCATCTTAGCTCTGCCCCTCTCATTTGATATCTTGACTCCACCTTTGTACATAGTATATACATATATATATATACTATATTATATATAGTATATTAAAATATATACTATATATATATATTAAAAGTACCTGATGAATATACATAAATTTTAAAGATCTGTCTCTCTGATATCCTTCTGAAAATAGCCCCTATCATGTAGCTGGACTAGTACTCAGAAAACAGAAATCTGTGGCCGATACATGGAACTTTTTTAGCTTCAGAAAAAAAATCATGAATTCAATTCAATTTGGTATTTGTTAATTATATATCATGTACATCATGCCTGAATGGGGTAAAATATCAAAAACATGGTCCTATTTTTTTCAGAGATTGTGATCTGTTTTGGGGAAATATAGAATGTTTAAATAATAAAACAAATCATTTTATGCTTGTATCCCTAGTGTGACTCCATGCAGTGTTTGCTGTAGAACTTCAAAGAAAATGATGATCTATATGAGTTAGGATTCACCTGTGAAGTTTTCATGAAGGAAATTGTAGAAACATTTTGAAGGGAGACCTCTTGGGGAATATTTTTTGTTGGCTTCCTTTTGGCCTGGAACTCTGATTGATGTATATAATTGGCTGGGCTGAAACACAATTGCACAGAAGAATCCAAGAAAAATGTAAATTTATTCTTCACCTAGTGTTTGAAGTCAGCATTTATAGAATGTAGGATTTGGAAATATAGAGAGATGGGAGTAGGGCAACCCAGGATAAAGGAACAGCATAAGCAAAGCATTTGAGGCAAGACAGAATTTAATAGTAAGGTTTAGAATTTCAGTTGCCTGCAAGCAACCAAAAGACTGTGTTGAAGAATAGTAAAAGTACAAATGGATTAGTAAAGGTAAAACCAGGTTGGGGATAGAGGGGAATTTGGATGACAAGCAAGTGAATTTCAGCTATGTTCATTGCATCATAGACATATAACTTTAGAGCTAGAAAAGGGAGAATATCTCTGCAATCCTCTTCAATTCAACATGCAATGTTCCTGAGAGATGACTTAAGAAAAAAATAAGGAAAGTTCTCATGGAGGTACTTTGTAGCATAAATTAAAGAGCAGTTCGAGGCAGGAGATTATTTAGTCATCAAGGTGTGATAAGAACTTGGCCAATGGTGGTGAAAACAAGAATGGAAAGAAAGGGATTTTTGTAAGGGCAAGCAAAGTGGGATGTTTTGTTCTTTTGTTTTGGAGTGCTTCTCAGCACTAAGGCAACGGATGCCTTTGATTTAGTCTTGCCTTTGCTTTTAGAAAGGCCCACACCCTTTTGCTGATGATATCAAGAGAGGTGTGAAACCCTCAAGAGATGTGAAGCCCTCAAGAGGTATGAAGTGCTCTGACCCTGAAGAAGTGTATATATACTCTGAGGTTAGCATTAAAAGAATGTTGGTGACAAGACTCTGGATAGCTGTTGATGCAGCCCTCCAGCTTTGAAAACCCAGATGTTTGTGCTTATCTCTGGTAACTATGTATATATTGTGATTTGGTCAGACAGACAGAAGCCTGTCGGTTGATTTGTGTTTACGTGCTCTGTTTATGTGGTTCTCTGTTTGTAATTTCTGTTAGTATTTGCTCTGAAGTTAAGGGTGCTGACTTTTTCCCCTGGATTAAATGAATGATATATGTATGTTTGATTAAAGTGAGATTGTAAACCCCTTTAAGTTTATTTCCTTAGAAAAGCAGATCAAAGAACCTGCGACAGCAGCCCACTTTTGTGCTGGTGTTATCGGCCTTACACAGCCACAGTAGCGGCAAGTAGCATTATTGTTACAATTTTGCAAAAGAATTTGTGAAGTGCTTGAGTTATTAAGTAAATGTTTTGCAAAGTACCTAAAACTATCATCAGTGAGAATTCTATATTTCACAGTGGAGACCCCAAACCTCACAAAAGCAGAAACTTGTAAAATGAGAACATTAACCAAACTTCAATATAAGATCTGCCTAGACAGAATATTTAACAAGCTCATGGTAGACTAAATATGTTTTTTTCCTGTGGAATTGTTTATACCTTTTAGAAATACATGCCTAAGAGAACTAGCTTGTAGTTCAGAATTTTAAATCCAGTAAGTGTGGTTTTCTGAGCATAAACAATAACATAACAAAATATTGTAACATTGTCATGTTAGACAAAAGGAATTTATATACTAGTGATACATGAAGTTTAGATGAAAAATTTTCATTGTATCACCCAAAACCTATTCATCAAAACTTTGCACACTTTTTTGAGTTTTTAAAAATTAGTCATTTTCAGTTTTCAACATTCACTTCTACAAGATTTTTAATTCCAAATTTTCACCCTATCTCTCCTCTCCCTCTACCCCAGGAAAGCATGCATTCTGATTACCCCTTCCTCCAAATTTGCCTCCCTTCTATCACCCCCAACCCTTCTCTTATCCCTTTCCCTTCTATTTTCCTGCAGGGCAAGATAGGTTTCTATACCCCATTGCCTGAATTCCTTATTTCCCAGTTGCAGGTAAAAACAATTTTTAACACTCATGTCCACGTTCTCTCCCTTCCTCCCTCCACACCCAACGTCATTGAGAAAGTAAGCAATTCGATATAGGTTATGCATGTATAGTCATGCAAAATACTTCCATAACAGTCATGTTGTGAAAGACTAACTATATTTCTCTCTATCCTGTCCCACCCTCCATTTATTGTATTCTTTGTTTTGACCTGTCCCTCCACAAAAGTGTTTGCTTCTAATTGGCCCTTTCCCCAATTTGCTGTCCCTTCTATTATCTCCCCTCTCTTATCCATTTCCTCCCTGCTTTCTGGTAGGGTAAGATAAATTTCCATACCCAATTGAGTGTAAATGTTATTGCCTCCTTAAGCCAAATCCAATGAGAGCAAAGCTCACTTATTCCCTCTCACCCCCCCTTCCCTCCATTGTAAAAGTTCTTTCTTGCCACTTTTATGTGAGATGATTTACTACTTTCTACCTCTCCCTTTCTCTTTCTCCCAGTACGTTCTTCTCAAGAGTTAATTTTATTTTTTAGGTATCATCCTCTCTTATTCAGCTCACTCTGTGCCCTTTGTCTATATCTATATACACACACATACATGCACATATACATGTGCATACATGAATATATGCACATATCAACATATAATACACATACAAATACAGATACATATATACACATATACACACGTATACATACACGTACACGTACCCACACCCATAGATGTAGACAAAGACATATACAGATACAGATATACATCCACACACACACACACACACACACACACACATATACACATATACATGCATATATAAGAATACATATACACCTACACCCACATATACATATATGTGTACATATGCATATATGTGTATATATGTATAAATGTGTATATACACATGCATGTGTGACCACACACACACACACACATATATTCCCTCTAACTACCCTAATACTGGGAAAGGTCTCACAAGTCGCAAATATCATCTTTCCACGTAGGAATGTAAGCAGTTCAACTTTAATAAGTCCCTAATGTCTTCTCTTTCCTGTTTACCTTTTCATGTTTCTCCTGATTCTTGTATTTGAAAGTCAAATTTTCTATTCAGCTATGGTCTTTGCAACAAGAATTCTTGAAAGTCTTCTATTTCATTGAAATTCCATTTTTTTCACCTGAAGTATTATACTCAGTTTTGGTGGGTAGGTGATTCTTGGTTTTAATCCTAGCTCCTTTGACCTCTGGAATGTCATATTCCAAATGTTCTGATCCCTTAGTGCTAAATCTTGAGTTATCCTGACTGTGTTTCCACTATACTTGAATTGTTTCTCCCTGGCCTAGGAAGTCTGGAATTTGGCTACAATATTCTGAGGAATTTTACTTTTAGGATCTGTTTCAGGAGGTGATCAGTGGATTCTTTCCATTTCTATTTTACCCTCTGGTTCTAGAATATCAGGGCAATTTTCCTTGATAATTACTTTAAAGATGATATCTAAGCTGTTTTTTTGATCATGACTTTCAGGTAGTCCAATAATTTTAAAATGATCCCTTCTGGATCTATTTTCCAGGTTGGTGGTTTTGTCAATGAGATATTTCACATTTTCATCTATTTTCTTTTCATTCTTTTGGTTTTGTTTTATAATTTCTTGGTGTATCATAAAATTATTAGCTTTCATTTACTCAATTCTAATTTTTAATGAATGATTTTCTTTAGTGAGCTTTTGGACCTCCTTTTCCATTTGGCTTCCGTCTGCCTTTTAAGGCATCCTTCTCCTCATTGCCTTTTTAGACCTCTTTTGTCATTTGGGTCAATGTATTTTTAATGGTGTTATTTTCTTTTTTGGGGGATCAGGGCAATTAGGGTTGAGTGACTTGCCCAAGGTCACACAGTTAGTACATGTGTCAAGTGTCTGAGGCCGGATTTGAACTCTGGTGCTCCTGACTCCAGGGCTGGTGCTCTACTCACTGAGCCACCTAGCTGCCCCTAATGGTGTTATTTTCTTCATCTTTTTTTTAGGTCTCCATGATATTCTTGCACCACTCTCATTTATCTTCTCATTTCTTCCTCTACTTCTCTTACTTCATTTTCAAAATCCTTTTTGAGCTCTTCCATGGCCTGAGGCCATTTCATATTTTTCTTGGAGGCTTTGGTATAGGATCTGTGACTTTGTTGTCTTCCTCTGGTTGTATGCTTTGATCTTCCTTGTCACCAAGGACAAATGACAATACTTTTTCATAAAGAAAGTAACCTTCTACAATTTTATTCTATAGTCTTATTTTTCCCCCACGTTCACTCATTTTTCTGAGCCAATTACTTGAGTTTTGAGCTCTATGTTAAGTGGAGAGTGTAATGTCCCAAGCTTCAGGTGTTTTGTGCAGCTATTTTTACAGAAATTTCTAGGGACTTGTAAATTTTCAGTTCTTCCAAAGTGGTATGATCAAAAGCCTTGGGGCTGGGGCTGGGGCTAGCACCTGACTACCCCCCTCTCTCACCCAGGGGAAAGAGCTTTCCCACTGACCTTCTAATCTGTCTTTGTCATTTGTGGGTTGAAACGTCTGTAAACAGCTGCAGCTGCCAGTTCTTCAGTGCCTTGAAGCCCACACTGGGCTGTGTTCTGCTCCAGGTCTGGTGCAATATACCCTTCCTGTTGGCCTTCCAGATTGTCTTGGGCTGGAAATCTGTTTCACTCTGTCATTTTGTGGCTTCTGCTGCTCCAGAGTTTGTTTAGAGTCATTTTTACAGGTATTTTGAGAGGTTTTAGGGGAGCACTTAAGCAAGTCCCTGCTTCTACTCTGCTATCTTTGCTCCATCCATTTTTTAAATTTTTTGAAAATTATTTTAGTTGGTGAAATACTGGTATTTAACATTTAGGTCTATTTAATTTTCCTCCTTGTACTTAGTTTTGTAGAGAAGGTTGGTTTCTATGTGAAAGAGATGTGATGGTTATCAATCTATTTTGTGGGTATAGGGAATTGTAATTTGTGACTAGGAACAAAACTGATATAATCTATGTTCTTTGTAGGGCTATAAATAGAAACACTAATCTAGAGAGAATGTTCAAATACCAATTATATTTTTTCTTTACTTTGAATTAAGGATTAGTGTCTTTGCAACAAGATATTGATAGGAAAGTAGAATAATACTGTGCCTTTTTGTTACTGAAAAATTCATTTCAGAAAGAGTTTCCTTAAGCACACTTGCTTTTATATTGGGCTGACACCTATCCAATAAGGTCTTTCATTCATTTAATCTAAAGGTAATATATGTATTTCAGCAGAGCTTCAAAATTGGAACAAATTAATATACTGCACACAAATGAAATAGGATACTCGAAAGTGTTCATGCACACAAATACACAAACACAAAAATGAAATCCACAGTGATATAAAAAAATCAGGAAGTGACTTAGTACTAGACAGAACAAGGATTTAAAAAGTTTAGAGCTGTAACAACAATTGGCTAGCAGTAGCTGTTGAGGTGTAAGACCCAACAAGACCAGCAACAAGAACTTCTAGCACAGGATCTTTGATTTGCTTTACTAAGGAAAGTAACTGTAAGTGGTTAACAATCTCACTTTAATAAAACATACATACATAACTCAGTTCAGGAGGAAAACCAGCAACATGACCTTCAGAGCAAATACAAATAGAAATTACAAACATCAACAGACAGACTTTGTCTGATTCAAATCACAATTCATAGTTACCAGGTAAGCATCAACATTTGGGTTTAGAAGCCAGGGGGCTCTTAACAATGTCTGCCCAGAGTCTCTTCAAGTCACATGACATGCTTCCAGTGATTGAGAGCCCCCAAAGGAAAAAACATCAACCTCTGAGTTTATACACCCTGTTCAAGGTCAAAGGGTGTCACAACACGCAACTCATACCCATGCAACCTCAAACCCATGTAAACTAGGCTTTCCCTTGAGGTAAGGAGGTCATCAAAGACTCCTGATTTAGTCAAAGAAACAAAGGCGAGACTCATCAAGGGCACTTGACTAAATAAGTGCTTCAAAAGAGAAAACAGTAAAAAAGTCCCACCTTAATTACTGATACAAGAGTTCAAATAACAAAACACATG
This sequence comes from Trichosurus vulpecula, assembly GCF_011100635.1. Taxonomy (NCBI): domain Eukaryota; kingdom Metazoa; phylum Chordata; class Mammalia; order Diprotodontia; family Phalangeridae; genus Trichosurus; species Trichosurus vulpecula. Next base: position 20,831,576 of record NC_050578.1, read on the forward strand.
ACTATAGTAATACATTGGTTTTAGCTTTACGCTTGTCACAAATGGCCTAATTAAAAAGAAATTTGACCAACAAAGTGATGATGGATACTGAACTAAGGTCCAAAGGGGAAAAAAACCAATACCACACATACCACACATTTACTGTATTCAAGAGCAAAGATTAGTTTTTGAAGAACAAAAAAAAATATACCCCAAAATTAGAAATTTCATTAAGTTTTTCAGATTTTTACTAAGAATTATACATCCTGATCATCAAAAAGACTTAGACATATGAGAAAGACTAAAGCAGAGACTTTAAAATAGAAAAAAAGTAGGTCAAAAGAAATGTAAAGAGAATATTTTAAAAAAGAAAGCAGCAAAAGGTCAAAACTATACCAGCAATACAAACCAACCATATAAAGATATAGAAGGTTGGCAAGAAAATCTAAGTATTATGTATGTATACATATGTATATATGTTTCAAATTTGAAGCTACATATATATAAGTTGTACATGTAGTACTTAAATCTAAATCTATATGTATATATTTATCAGGGAGTATGAAAATAATTTGAGAATAGTAGAATATGTATGCATGTGTGTATATGTGCACATATATACATACGTATACTCGTATATATTATGTATGAAAATAATGCTGTTGTTACATTCCAGCCTATAATTTGAATCTAGATGTTATTTTCTCCTCTCCAAGAGTGAAAGCTGGTTTATCTATCCTTCTATCAATTCAGAATCTTTATCACTGGCAATTCCACAAAAGTGTGGCATAAAAAAGTCCTTTCATAGTGACAACACATTCTCAGGCTGAGACTTGAATTGCTTGTTTGAAATGTTAAGCCTACTCTGAATGATAAACAAATATTTCACCCTATGTCTCTGCTCCTCACGCCACGTCAGAGAGGGTTTTCCTGCCTACTACAGCTCTAAACCTAAGCTAAAGTCTGTGCTTTACAGAGATGGAGGCTGAGCCTTTTCCTTCTGTTACTTCCACATTTCCAAAGGGAGCCCCAATGTAAGATGATAGAATTCATTCTCAATCAAGATATTAAATTATATTTTGTATTATTTTGGCATTTTGGGAAAACTTATTGTTTTACTATTGTTTGAAAATTGGCAGACTATAAATGATATAATGATTCACATTACCATAGAACAACACAGTGGGAATTTATAACTTGGATAAATTTTACGGGTTTTGTGACCTTGGATGAGAAAAAAAAAATTATCTTTATTTTTACTAACCTCTACCTAAATCATAGTATTCCTATCAATTATGAATATTAAGTAACAACCCACTGTGATATATTAGCAGTGGCTGTGAATTTGTCACCAATTGAAATCAGACTTTTTTGTAATAGATATTGCACTTATTGTAAAATATCATTACACTCATCACTGCTTCAAAATTATGGTAATTATTAGATCTTCCATCTGACCAAGTGCCTTCTATCTCTTCTTACATGTTTCACCTTAGGGAAGACAGCAATGTTCTTAGTGTGACATCAATCTGTGTCATTTCCTTCTGTGAAGGAGACTTCTGCCTCCTTCCTGAATCCCCTGGTCTCCAGCTTCAGGTGAGAAGAGGAGTGACCTTTCATATGCCCACTTGCCTTCCATCTCCTGCTGAGCCTGTCCCCTAAAGTCAATGGGGAATGGGATTTTCATTTCCCACTGAGCAATCTCTTGCCCAATTTGTAGTCTTTAGGGAAAATAGAAAGGGTGGAAACGAGGCTTCCCATCTGACCCTATGTCTTCTGTCTTAAATGTCTCCTACCTGATCTCTAGGGAAGAGGAAAGAGATACTTTCCACTCATTGATTAACATACTCATACATGGTCATATCCTACATATCCTAATGATTTGAGCCTTCTGTAGTGTATCATCAAAACCCAATTCCACACCTCCTTCACCCAATTCCTTATTTCCATATCCCTCAACCTTCCCACTCCCAAATCCAACCAAATGCTACTCACCCTTTCCATTATGCTCTGAGGCTGTTACATAGGCAACAGCTTGCCTGCATCTTAAATCTTTTCCTGTTCCATTCCTTCCATTCTCAAGCAATCATCAACACTTACCTTCTTTGTAATGGCACAGCTTCCCTCCCCAGCACTGGATGCATCTTCATTCATTCTTCTTGTCAAGACAGGGGAGTTGAAATATTCCTTGCTCCCATTCACACTTACAGATTCTTCAACTACCCCCATGACTCAATAATCTCTCTTTCTTTAAAGTCAAACATTCCACAGCTTCCACCAATTCAAAATCCTGATACCTATTGTCTATAGACATTCATGTCACTTTTCTTCCTTTCTCCTTTACAATTGCTCTCTCCTCCCCCAAATCCTGCCTTTGTGCTTGGAGTCTTCCACATGTAGGTTGATTCTCCCTCAAATACCCTAACCATTTACTTCCCAACCTACTAATTTCCCTAGGTCTATTCCTCCACCCCACCTCAGCTATACATAAAGTTGGTAATACATCTTTCCTTGCCATCAGTCACAAATGCACCATCTCCATGTTTAAGAATTCTGAAATTTCCTAATCTGACCATTTACTTTCCACCCTTCCCTATTCCTTCTCTTACCAAGTTCTACTCTTTATCTATACCATGACCTCCATTCCCTTGACCAATTAGGTTGCTCTCAGGCTATCACCTCTGCATTAGCCACTCTTTCCTCTCTTTCTCATCTTTACATCTTAGCATACCAGTTCAACTCTCCATTGTCTCCTTCTCTTGAGAACTTGATCACCTTATTATAAGGCTGATTATGTCATCATTCACCTGACACACAATATGTGCTGCCAAAAAAAAGTAGAGAAAATCACACAACAGTCAATTTTGTCCTCTACAAATTTATGTTATACAGCCTCAACTGGGCTTTGAATGAAGCTAGGCAATCCTACTATACTTCTCTTATCATTTTCACTCACTACTCTCCAATGCAGCTCTTTCCAACCTTTTCATCTCTCCTCATATCTCTCCCCACTTCTGCTGAAAACTTAGCCTCACAGTTTATAGAAAAAAAGAGGTCATTCATTGTTTGCTCTCCTCTTCATTGTTCCATATCATATAGATCTGTTCTTCCACTAGCTCCTGTTTCAACCCTTTTGCCCTTTGTGGCTAGACTCCTTGAAAAGAGTATCTTCAATTTCTTCATCTCTTGCTCTTTTCTTAAACCTCTAAAATCTGGTTTCTGACCTCATTATTCCATTGAAACTGTTCTCTCTAAAGTTACCAATGATCTCTCTTAATTGCCTAATCCAATAGTTCCATTTGCAACAGCTTATTTTTATAAATTAGGATATTCAACACTTTCAAGCATAAAAAAGCAATTGAAATTGATTACATGTTCAGTGATATATGCATTTTGCATTGTCAAAAAATTAAAAAAAAACAGCCCATAAAACTTAGTCAAGCTCACCTTTCAGTGAATTGACAACATTGTTTTGTTTTATTTTGTTTTATTTTGGGGCGTGATTGAAAGGAGAGCCTCAGTCAGCTGAAATTAGAACTGAATTCTACAAAATATTTAAAGACTGATTAATACCAATATTGTATTAAGAATAATAGAAGATATTCTACCAAATTCCTTTTGGTAAATAAATACTATCCTGATTTAAAAATAAAGATATAAAAAAGAGAGAAAGCAATCTGCATGCTAATAACACTAATGTAAATATTTAAATGAAATCTTTCTAAGATGATTGGAGCAATATAGCATCATATTAAAAATAATTTACTTTGAATTAGTTGGTTTCATACAAAATATAAAAATTCCATGGCATTTTAAAAAATGAACTCAACTGATTACACAAATAACAAAACAAACAAAAATGATATGTTTCCATGGACACAGAAAAAGTGTTCAACAGAAGTCACTACACATATGTTAAAATCATAGAAAGTATTTTTATGAAAGTGTCTTTATCATTAACAAAAGTAGAAATATAAAACCAAGATCAATATGGTCAATGGGGAAATATTAAAAATTTTCCAAGTAAATAGAGAAATAAAATATACAACTCTTCCCACGAATCTAGGAATGTTAGCCATAGCAATGTTGAGAACAAAATTAAAGGCATAAACAATGGTAAAGAGAAAATGAAATTATTTCTGTTAGTAGTTGATATCACAGTGCACTTAGAAGCCCCATGTAATCAGCAAAGAAATAAGTGAAAATAATAAATGACTGTGATGCCAAATAAATTCACAAAAATATTTTAATTTTTGGGGAGAATTAACAAGATCTAGGACACTAAGAAAAATTCTCTTTAAGAGAGTAGAACGAATTATATTTAAAGCAAACATAAAAGTCATAAAACATGTGGGGTTGAACTTACCAAGACATATGAAAGAATTAGGTAATTACAATTACATACACAATTTCTGAAGAAACAAGAGGCAATATAAATAATTGTAGAGTTATTCCCTGGTAATTGTTGATCAATGATGATAAAATATAATTCATGATACTACCTTGATTTCCTTGTAACAGAAGAGCAACGTCAATTGAGTCACCATTAGAATACATTAAAGAACAAGACAAAAGAATAAAAAAAATCATTTGGAAGAACAAAAGGTTTGGTATACTAAAGTAAATAAATATGAAAAATTCAAAAGGGGCAGAGCATTACCAGACTTGCAAGTATATTATAAATCAGGAGCCATCAAAGTGTTTTAAGATACTTAAAAAACAATAACAAAAAAAATAAGTCAGAGGAATGTGTTGGCAACCAAAAATGGGCTCCTTAGCACTTAGTCAACAAGTGCCCTTGACTAGTTTGGCTTTTTCCCCTGAACTGAATGCTGTTTGTATGTTGGACTGGAGTAAGCTTGTTGGCCCCTTCACCTTGCTTCCCTTGCTTAAGCTGATGGAAAGAACCTGTGCTTTCCTGGTCAACCCCTTCACCTTGCTTAAGCTGATGGAAAGAACCTGTGCTTTCCTGGTCAATCCCTTCACCTTGCTTAAGCAGATTGAAAGAACCTGTGCTTTCCCCGGCGTACCTTACACCCCCCGCAGAAGCCGGATGGTTAAAAGCAGCTCCCGTTGGAGCCAGAGGCTGCTATAGCTACAGCCACAGCCACGGCCACAGCCACAGCCACAGCCACAGCTGAAGCAGGAGCTGCCAGTGGCAGAGCTGACCTACGGGAGGAAGCTGAAGAAGGACTTTAGGCCAGTGGGTAATCTTTTTACCATAGAGGGGGAAGCATGATTTTGCTTTATGCAATCATGCTTCTGTGTAGCCTCCTGGTTACTCTTTCAAGGCGTACTTATTGGGCCTGGAAGCTTTTGATCAATATATCAAAATGGGGTTGCTGGTTCATGGGTTGGTTACTGTGGAGCCTAAATATATGTTTTGATTCTTCTGCCTTCTACTTTGAGAGTTTCTTATATCCGGCAGTTCTGAACCTTTCAGACATGTATATTATCCTCTTTGAGATTGTAAACTCTGCCCTCCTAATGCATTTGGCGATGAGGATGGGATTGCTAGGTATAAGATCTCTATTTAGAAGCAGAACAATTTCAGAGGAAGAGATGAATATCCCAGGATGGGAGGATCCATTTTATTCCTCCCTAGCAAAAGAATTGGCTAAAAAAGCTGGACCCTGTGAAAACTGGGAACCAAGGCTACGGAGAGGAGATCCTAGGGATTTGGAAAAGTGTTTACAAGAAGTTGGGATTCAGTCAGGGGCATCACTATCTAGGCAAAGCTGGATAGTGTTATCAGCCTACCGGCTAGTATACGAAAGATTGAGATTAAGTGAAAGACATGGGGGCACTCCTACCCCACAGCAAGAAGGGGAATCTCAGATAGCAGGAGACCAAACTGACTCAAATGAGAACTTTTCTATTAATGTGGCTAGGAGCAACAGGAGACCAAATAAGCCAAGAGTGCATTCCAACCCAGCCCAGAAAGAGCCTGACTGCCTGCTTCGTCCTAGCCATGGTGGCAGAGGAAGTGAGTGGGGGGAAAATGAGACAACATTAGGGGCTGAGGCACAAAACACTACTGGGGTTCAGGATGTCCCTCACACAGAGAATAGGAGATGGTTAAATGATCAGACAAGGGCTCGACCCATACAAAGGAGGAAGACAGAAACCTGAGGTGAAGATTCAGTTACAAGGGAAATTCAGGAAGATTTCTCACCGCAAGAGGTCACAGATATTTTGAGTAGATTCAGCCAAAGAATAGGAGAACCATTAATATCTTGGATGGTAAGACTCAGTGATCAAGGGGCCAGTGGAATATCAGTAGATCAGACAGACTGTATGAGATTCATAGGTATCAGTCATGATCCTCTAGTTCAACAAGCTTTTAGGGAACATCATCAGCAAGGAGATGGTGATAGCAGGACTACTCTGTTGGCGTTAGCCGCTGTGGGATGCAATAAGAGATATGCTACTGATTCTATGTGGCCCACTGAGCACAGACCCTGGTAATCACTTAGAGATTGTATCATGAGACTAAAGGAGGAGGTGATGAAGACTGCCATTATGATAGGAACCGCAGACAAATATTACAATGATCCAATGGGACTGCTTCATAGGAATTTAATAATTAGGACAGCTCCCCCTGCTTGTAAACAACTAATTTTGAATTTATTACTTGGAGAAGTAGGGAGCCATCTTAAAACATTGATAAATAAGATTTTATAGTTACATGACTTAGGTGACTGGGGAAGGGATAGATCTCCTCGAGAGAGAAGGGTGAATAACCAGCAAACTTGATGCCAAAGGAGAGTAACAAGGAAAGAAATGTTTACTGCTCTATTGAGAGCAGGGGTAGGTTTTGAAATGATAGATGGCATTCCAACCAATGAATTATACAGAATGTATAGAGATAAAGGACTTGATAACAGGAGAGATAGGGAAATAAGAACTGCTCCTGCAAATGCTACAGATGTTGAACCTTCAAACCCAAGTGAATCACATGAAAGGGAATACTTGGGAACAGGCCGAGCCCCAGTCCAAATTAAGGAAATACACGGGCTGGATTGCAGACCTCACATTAACTTGACCATATATTGGAAAAATGGGTCAAGTACGGTAACTGAGGCATTAATAGATACTGGGGCCGAGGCCACCCTTATTTATGGAAATCCAGACAAGTTCAGCCACGGAACTCCTATTACCATTACAGGACTAGGGGGGACTAAAACATTAGCCAGGCAAGTTAAATTAATGATGAAAATTGGACAGTTGCCCAAGAAAGAATATAGTGTGGTTATTGTGCCTATTCCCGATACATCATTGGAATAGACATATTGAAGGGTATGACCTTAAATTTACCCAAAGGGAAATACCAATTTTCTGTGAGGAAAATGGGCATTAATGCAGTCTTAGTGGGGAAAATCAAGATGGATCCAATCACTTTGCCCGAACCTTCTAAAATAATTACTTTGAGGCAATATCGTGTGCCAGATGGGCAAGATGAAATTGCCAACACTGTAAGAGAATGTGTTGAGGCAGGAGTGTTAGTCCCTACAACTACTCAATGGAACAACCCTGTCTGGCCAGTCCGAAAGTCAGATGGGACATGGAGGATGACAGTAGATTATAGACAGCTGAACAAAGTAACTCCTCCCTTGTATGCTGCTGTTACAGACATGGTTACTTTAATAGAGAGAATACAAAAACATGAAGGGAATTGGTATGCAGTTATTGATTTGGCCAATGCCTTCTTTACAATCCCAATAGACCCCAAGCAATGGAATCAGTTTGCTTTTACTTGGCAAGGCTGACAGTATACATTTACACGCCTGCCGCAAGGATATATTCATAGCCCAACTATTTGCCACAGGATTGTAGCTGACATTTGGATGAATTAAAGTTACCTGGTGTACAGCTTACACATTACATAGATGACATCATGATACAGGGAAAGAATATAAAGGAGGTGGAGGAGAGTTCAGCATTATTAATTGACCATATGAAAAGCAAAGGATGGGAAATCCACCCCGCAAAGATTCAAGAGCCAGCTCAAACTGTAAAATTCTTGGGGATACAGTGGAATAGAGGACTGTGAGAAATTCTCCCACAAACTGGACAAAAAATCCAGGATTTTCCCACCCCTACCAATAAGAAAGAGGCCCAAAAGTTCATAGGGCTATTTGGTTATTGGAGACACCACATCCCACATTTGGGACAGATTTTAAAACCCTTGTATAAAGTCACCAGAAAGAAATATGAATTTGATTGGAGACTTGAACAAAGTAGAGCTTTTGAGGAAGCAAAGGCTGCTATCCAATTAGCTCTAGACTTATGGCCTATGCAAAATGGGCCAGTGGAGTTACGAGTGACTGTACAAGATGACTATGCAAATTGGAGTCTGTGGCAAAAACAACAAAGCCGAAGTGTACCTTTAGGCTTTTGGTCAAGGAAACTGCCCTCATCTGGAGTGCAATATATACCTTTTGAGAAGCAGCTCTTAGCTGCATATTGGGCTTTAGTAGAAACTGAGCAACTAACTCTGGGTCATGAAGTGGTATTAAGGCCTGGAATTCCAATTATGACTTGGGTAATGAGTACCCCAGCTTCTCACAGAATTGGACATGCACAAGAGGCAAGCATAATCAAATGGAAGTGGTATATTCAGAATAGGTCCAGAGCAGGCAAAAATGGAGTTTCTGTTCTACATGAATCTGTGGCAAACATTGATACTGAGAGCAATGAAAAGCCCCTTGAATCTAAGCAACAGATGGTACCATCCTTAGTGAAATGGAATAATGGATATGACGGACTAAATGAAGAACAGAAGAAACATGCTTGGTTTACTGATGGGACAGCAAAATATTTAGGACAGAAGAGACATTGGATAGCAGTAGCCTATAACCCCTGTACAAGGCGAACTCTGGAAAGTTCTGGGATAGGTGGAAGTAGCCAATATGCTGAACTGATGGCAGCGCATCAGGCCATCAGAGCAGAGAAAGTAGGACAGTGTCATATATTTACTGACTCATGGGCGGTAGCTAATGGATTAGCTACGTGGATGCCTATATGGAGGAATAAGAATTGGGAGATTCATGGCAAACAAGTTTGGGGTAAAGAGTTATGGGAAAATATATGGGACATGTCTTTGGTTACAGATCTGTCAGTTTTTCATGTTGATGCTCATGCAACCCTGACCACACCAGAACGTGAGTACAATGCACATGCAGATCGACTACCAAAGATTGCTACTGAATGTATTGTCCCTACTCCGACTCCAACTGATGACCCAGCCTTAGCAAGATGGGTCCACCAGACTGCTGGCCATTTAGGGGTCCAGGACACCCATCGATGGGCACAGGATCGAGGTATCAGTATTTCTCATACGTTATTAAAACAAATAACAGAGGAGTGTTGTATATGCCAATTAGAAAAAGAACGAACTCTTCCTAGGATAGTTACTGGAGAAATAGCAAGGGGAAAAGTTCCAGCCCAAATTTGGCAGATAGATTATATTGGCCCACTACCCCAGGATAAAGGATGTAAGTATGTATGTACGTGTGTTGACACCTATTCAGGTGTACTAGTGGCTTGTCCTTATAAAGACGCAACTCAGAAAAACACCTGTAAAACTCTAGATATTGTAAGTTTATATTATGGAACCCCAATGCCGATTGAAAGCAACAATGGGTCACATTTCAAGGGCAAAGAAGTGAAAAGATATTGTGTGTTGAATAATATAGAATGGATATATCATATTCCATATTACCCACAAGCATCTGGGCTAATTGAAAGAATGAATGGATTGTTGAAAGAACAGCTGAGAAAATTAAGCTCTAATAATTCATATCGACATTGGAAGGATAATTTGTCTATTGCCTTATGTAATTTGAATAATAGGCCCTTAGGGGGGAGTACACGTCTAGCCAGAATGATGACCCCAAATTTGCAGATTAGAGAACAGCAAACACGTGAGATCCAAAATATTGAATTTTGGACTGTGAGGGAAGATGTCCCACTACCAAGTCCAGGAACACCTGGTTCAGCAGGATATGATTTACATTGTATAGAGAATTTTAGGTTGAATAGGAAAGAGATAAGAAAAACCCCTACTGGAGTATGTATGAGAATCCCCAAGAATCATTTTGGATGGATATTACCTAAACCAGGATTAGCGGCTCAAGGAATACATGTATTGCCTGGAGTGATAGATTCTAATTATCAAAAAGAAATTGTTGTGATACTCCAGAATATGGGTAAAAAACCTGTACAATTTCGTAGAAATGATAGGATAGTTCAAGTGATTATTATCCCCTGTGAAAAAATACCCTTTGTGAAAACTGACCCTCCTCCCAAAATAACTACTAGAGGGGCAAAAGGGCCTTGCTCCATTGATAGAATAAAGTCAGGATCTAAGGTATGGGTAAAACGGAAGCCAGATGATATTCCAAAGGCTGCAGAAGTTATAGCCCATGGGAAGGACAACACTGTAACAGTTGTCTATTCAGGGGAAAATAATTACCAAATCGTACCCCTGAACCATATATTTTACTGTGAATAGGTTATAATAATAAATTCACAGACTCCACAGGTATGGCTGATGCTGGTAAATGCCATAAGCCACTCAGAGGAAAGGTGACCTTGTGTGATTAACGGATGAAAACTTGTACATTTGGGGAAAGGCTGCGAGGACAATCCTAGTCTCTATCTAGGATGGGATACTTTTAGTTTTATTTTCCCATTGTGTTTCCTTGTACATCTGGGGAAAGGCTGAGAGGACAATCTTAGTCTCTATCTAGGGTGGGATCCTCTTGGCTTCCTCATTATGTTCCTTTTGAAAAGAAACATTTCCCACCTGAGTTTGGCTCTGATGTTGGATCTTTGCATAACTGAAATCTTAATCAAACTGGAGATGATTTTATTTGAAGGATAATAGTCCATACTTGTCTACTCTTTTTGTCCTTTGTTTTGGCTAACGTTGTTGCTAGTTCTGTTTCCTTTAGGCTTAAGCACCCTGCACTTTCTGGTGACTGCTTAAGCACATAGCATTCTTGGAATTCCTGCCAGCTCGTTAAAAAACTGACCTCTGGAATGGGACTTTTTAGGGCAGGGCCATCTCTACATCCAATTTCAGCATGAAGAAGCTATGGAAAATGAGGCCTTCACCTCTTACCCCAAGATTTTGAGCCCCAATCATTCGAGGGGGGTGGGAATGATGATAGTGTTTTGTGTACTTGTTTTGTGTTATCCTTGCTATGTTGTTTTATTGTTATGATATTATTGATCCTATGTAATGGATACAAGGATCTAGGGGTGGACATTTGAATTATTAATAATTATTTTGGGGATGATTGATTGAAGAGATTATCTTGCTGGGATCTAGGGGTGGATCACATTTGAATCGTAAACCAATATTTAGGAATGACACCAAATGATATGTTCTGCTTTATAATGAATGATATGTTTTAGTTTCCTTTGTAATTGGATCACAATGTATGTTCTAGGATACATGGCTGATTAGATTATGTATCCTATAACAAGGCGTGGAGTGTGTTGGCAACCAAAAATGGGCTCCTTAGCACTTAGTCAACAAGTGCCCTTGACTAGTTTGGCTTTTTCCCCTGAACTGAATGCTGTTTTTATGTTGGACTGGAGTAAGCTTGTCGGCCCCTTCACCTTGCTTCCCTTGTTTAAGCTGATGGAAAGAACCTGTGCTTTTTAAGCTGATGGAAAGAACCTGTGCTTTCCTGGTCAACCCCTTCACCTTGCTTAAGCAGATTGAAAGAACCTGTGCTTTCCCTGGCGTACCTTACACCCCCGCAGAAGCCGGATGGTTAAAAGCAGCTCCCGTTGGAGCCAGAGGCTGCTATAGCTACAGCCACAGCCACGGCCACAGCCACAGCCACAGCCACAGCTGAAGCAGGAGCTTCCAGTGGCAGAGCTGACCTATGGGAGGAAGCTGAAGAAGGACTTCAGGCCAGTGGGTAATCTTTTTACCATAGAGGGAGAAGCATGATTTTGCTTTATGCAATCATGCTTCTGTATAGCCTCCTGGTTACTCTTTCAAGGCGTACTTATTGGGCCTGGAAGCTCTTGATCAATATATCAAAATGGGGTTGCTGGTTCATGGGTTGGTTACTGTGGAGCCTAAATATATGTTTTGATTCTTCTGCCTTCTGCTTTGAGAGTTTCTTATATCTGGCGGTTCCGAACCTTTCAGACATGTATATGATCCTCTTTGAGATTATAAACTCTGCCCTCCTAATGCAAGGAATTAAGCAAGAAACAGAAGCATTTGAATATAGCATTCTGATGTTTATTAAACATAAGAAAAGAGATTACTAGAGGAAGGTCTTTCAGAATTTCCTTTTATTCTCAGTAATGAAAAGAGTTATGTGAAAGAAGTTTTTGGGAACACACAAAAGTAATTATGCATCATCACCATCATCACCATCATCATCATCATCATCATCCTCATCATCGTAGCCATCCTTGGCATCATCACAATCATCATCTTTATTAACATTTATTGAACACTTATTATTTGCCAATCTTAAGCCCCTTTTTTATCTCATTTGATTCTTTCAACTACCCTGGTAGGAAAGTCCTATTATTATCCCCCTCTTACAGTTGAAGAAAATGAGATAAACTGACTTACCCAGGGTCATACAGCTAGTAAAATTAAGCATAAATTAGTTTTATATAGAAACTATCTTATATTTCACAATAATTGCAAAACGGATTCTCAACCAGGACACACACACACACACACACACACACACACACACACACACATATTTAAGGGAGAGACTGCTTGGAGCTACCTTTTGCAATTATGTCCAAGAAGAGAATTCCTAACCACGCAAAGCATAGAGACACAGTGGTGTGCTGGAGCAAATTTAATCAGCACCTCAAATGTTAAATTTTTATTGTGAATATTTATACCTTGAAAATACCCCAAAACAATAAATCAAGATTTTGTTTGTGCTTTGGTTGATTGTCTAGATTTAAGAATATGTAACATATGTATAAATATAAATGTTTATATATGTACATATATATATACATGTGCACACACATACAAATATAGTCAAGTATGTACATGAACATATGTAAAAATACTAATGCATATATGCATACATATATACATACACACATGCACACATATACATACACATATATCCGCATACACACATATGTATAAATATATGAATATAAATATATATATGTATATGTATATACATATAAACATAAATACATACATACATACATTCCTGGAAAGGCTGTTAAATTTTTACCTACATAATCCTTAACAGAAGTGAAAACAGATAATTCCAATTTTTTTTTTTAATTTCCAAATAAAATTTATGAAGATAGGATAACAAAATACAGCTGAGAACAACCTTTGAATCCAATATCACCATGAAAACTCTGATATGTGCTATATAGGGAATTGACACATACATAAACTAGCAAATTGCAATTTCCCAGAAGATACATTTTCTTTCCCCACAGATAAGATCAAAGGATCTGAGCAGTTTTTTGGAAAAGAATTGCAAACCAGAAATTACTTGATTTAAACACCAATAGTAGGAAAAATGGAAATTAAAATAACTCTAAGGTTTTACCTCAGACCACATAAGATGGCAAAGGTAAAAGAAAGTGGAAGTCATCACTATGTGAAGGATCTTGGGGAGGCGGGGTCACTGAACCAGTATTGTTAGAATTGCAATTTGGTCCACTATTTGGTGTATTGGTTTGGAGATTTGTAAGAAAAGTAATCAAATTTTCAGTAATCACAGTGCTGGTCATATTCTCCAAGGCAGTCAAGGACATAAAGAAAGTTTTAAATATAAAATATCAAAATATTCATAGCAATACCCTATTTAGTTTTAAACAATTGAAAACAAAGTAGATACCCATTGATTGGAAAATGGTTAAAGAACTACAACTCTGATATCCCCAAGTGATAAATGGTCAAAGGATATTACCAGGCAGTTTTTAGAGGAAAAAATCAAAGCTATCAATAGTTACATGAAAGAATGTTTTAAAACACTAATAATTTAAGAAATGCAGATTAAATCAGCTGTAAGATACCACCTCACTGATGTCAAATTGTCTAATGTGACAGAAAAGGAAAATGATGAATGCTGGAGGGAACGTGGAAAAATAGGAACACATTGATCTAACCATTCTGGAAAATAATCTCCAACTATACAAATAGCCATAAAACTGGCTGTATCCTTTGATCCAGCAATTAAATCTCTGTCCCAAAGAGATCAAAGGAAAAAAGGGAAAACATCTATAGGTATAAACATTGTTTATAGTAACCCTTTTGTGGTGACAACTGGAAATTTAGAGGATGCCCATCAGTCGGGGAATGGCTGAACAAGTTGTAGTATTTGAATGTGATGGAGTATGATTGTGCTATAGGAAATGACGAGCAGAATGGCTTCAAAAAACCTGGGAAGTCTTATATGATCTGATGCAAAATGAGGTGTACAGAACTTGGAGAACACTGTACATAGTAACAGCAATATTGTAATGATAATTAAATTCAAATGATTTATTCCGATCAATACAATGATCTAAGGCAACTTCAAAGGACTTAGTGGAATATGCTCTCCCTCTCCAAAGAGAGAACTGAGATGGAGCCTGAGTGCAGATTGAAGCACATTTTTTCTGCTTTATTTTTTGTTTGACTTCACATATATAATAAGTATCATATTGTTTGCCTTCTGAATTGGTTGGATAGAAGGACTGGAGGGAGGGAAAGAATCTCAAAATCAATATTTAAAAAAGAATGTTTAAAAGAAAAAACTAAAGGAATATTGCAATATTATTTTTCAATAAGAAGTGATATGGGGAATTGTAATAGTAATTAAGGTGGGACTTTTTGCTGTTCTTCTCTTAAGTGCCTTTAAGGATTTTGGCCTTTGTTTGAATGGAGCAGATAAAGTGGGATTTTGCCTTGGAGTGTTTCTCAGCATTAAGACAATCAGAGAGTCCCTGAATTGTATATGATGTGATACTGGGGATGGAGAACTTTCCCACACCCAGCCTGGGTGAGGTCAGAGCCCTCAGGGCTCTGAACAGGACATAACTGAGGAGAGTTTGGGGTTTGAATTTTGGGGCACACTCACAGAAGGAGTGTTGACTCTGGGCAAGCTGCAAACTGCCCCCCAGCTTTGCAACCCAGTTGTTGGTACTGGTAACTATGTATTGTGATTTGAATCAGATAAGGTCTGTCTGTTGATGTTCGTAATTTCTGTTTGTATTTGCTTTGTAGTTCAGGGGGCTGATCTTTTTCCCCCGTGAACTGCAAATAATATTTGTATGTTTGATTAAACTGAGATTGTTAACCCCTCAATGTTGCTTTCCTTAGTAAAGCAGATCAAAGAACCTGTGTTGGCAGCATCCTGCGTGCTGGTTGTTGGTGGGTCTTACACCCCTACAGCAGCTGCTAGCCAGATTGTTGATACAGGAAATCAAAGAAATATAGGAACATTTGTATGGACACATCGTACAAATAAGCAGAGCCCAAAGAATATGCACAACAATAACAGCATAGATGAAATGATGGCTAAAAAGAAGTCAGATTGAGTAATGAAAAAACCAGGAATGGCCTTAGAGAAAAGAAAGTAGGACGTGCATCTCTCTTCATGGCAGTGAGGTATAGATTACCAGAGCAAAATATTATATGCATTATCAGATGTGGCAAAATTATATTAGGATTTTGATTAATTATTCTTCTTCACTATATATTATTGTTTAATAGTGGAGGTCAGGGTAAGGGATGGGGGTGGGATGTATTGTGTTGTTATTGTTGTTAGAAATGAGTAAGATGCAAAAACAAAAGGATTATGTATTTTGAATGTTTCATTCTTATTTAACCTTATTTATTTTATGAAGTGATTTATTTTATAAAAATCTTGACATCCACAATTACACATATGTAGGTTAAGGAGTTTGTAAATCCAACCCCTTGAATTTCAATGAAAGCAAACATATGTCTTGCAATTTTGATTCAAATTCAGTGATGGATAGTGGCCATTCAAATGTTTTAAGTGCTTAAATCCCACCTCCCCCTGCAAAAACAAGCAAACAAAAAAAAAAAACATAGAAAAATGCAAATAGCATTGAAAAAATGTCAACAGAAAAACACACACAGAAAATCCTGCCAGTTCACTGTTATACTGATACTTTAGCATATAAATATGCTTTTATTCAAAGTACAAACTCAGATTTTAACACTTTTCAAGAAAAGAAAGTGAAATACAATCAAACATCATTTTCCAATTTAAACTACCTCTTTAAATATTCTATTCGAACCAAAGTTTTCCTATGTACCAATGTTGTTTCTGAATTGTGGTATATTTCAGGTTCAGAAAAGCATGAACCCATATTTATTTCTTTGTCTAACTAATCGCAGTGCACTGTCTCAGACAGAATAACCCTTTCCTCTTTTTTGTGGCCAATTACCACCTAAGACATCATATGTTCCAATGCATAATTCTAATTCTCAATACTTACATAATTTGAAGAGCAGAAATGCTTCTGCAATGAAGCAATATACTTTAACATAATTTGAAGCCCTGTATTTTATATATACATATATATATATATTTATTATATATATATAATTTTGTAAAACTTATTGAAATTGGAAGCCATTCATCATAATTTATCAACATTTTTTTTCACTTATGAAGTACCAAAATGATGATGTTCCCCATTTTACAGTGCAATCCAAGCTGTAATGGACTCCAGTAGTTTAAAAAAAAAACATAAAGTGAGCAAATCAAAAATGAAATTGCTTCTGAGTTGAGTAGAAACATTTTCTTAAAAAGCTGTGTTTCACAGAAAGGTTCACACAGCTTATCCCAGCAATCAAGATGGCAACAAACTGTTGTGTACTCAGGATATGTGGTGCCATAGTAGTGGCATGTATTCAGATGCTTATTGTCATTACCAATGTTATAGGGACTATCAGTATTGGTGGAGAGACTATTTTTTTTCTAGGGCTTCTTGTCTTCTAAAACAAATGTGAGGTTCAGGTAATTGTCAACTACACATCCAGTTATTTCCCTCCCTTGACCTTTTTCATTCATTCTTCCTAGTGATGTGTTCAATGTATCTGGGCAATCCTATTTAATTAGGTCGGTTCTTTAGAATCTTCCAAAAGCTTAGTTTATACATCTATATGTCACACAAAGATTTAAAAGGGTCTGGGTAGAAAATTTTGTGAATCTCTGCTTTATTTAATGAATCCTCTCAACTATCCTAGAAAGTCTCTCAATACCTTCCCCCCAATCTACTTAGAAAAAAGGAATATTTTATTTCTATACATGTCTTTTGGAGGCCTTAGGATTCTCAGAAATAATTTTCAGCTATTTAGGAATAAAGTGGCATGTGAATAATGCATATTAAAAATATTTCAAAAACAAATGAAAATGAATTGATTTTTAGGAATTTTGGTTACTACATTTATAAGCCTCATTTTCTTAGTTTTCTTTTTCATTTAAAATAGCATGTACTGCTTTTTAAAAAAAATTTCCATGAGCCAAAAAATTCTTGTAAAATGAAGTTACTAATTTTTAAATGTGATAATTCAAATTAAATCAGTGTTTAGTATCTCATATTAAGTACAAAGCATGGTCATATAATCATAGGTCATAGGTATAAATTTAGAAAGCACCTTAGAGGCCATCTAGCCTAATGTGCTTATTTTACAGAAGAGGAAACTAAGGGTATAGAGATTAAGAGAGCTGTCCAAGGATTTAAAAGTATAATGAGGACACTAAAACATGCTTTCTTTTTGTATTAGATCTCACATTTTTGATTAGCAAAATTTTTTCTTGTATCAGAGGTGGCATTTGAACCCATGTCCTTTCACTACAGAAATCATTTATTCTAGCCCCCTCCCTCTTTTTACCTAGATAGGAACTGGCTATACAAAGTTAAACCCAATCATCATGGACTCCCTAGTTAGGATGTTATTCGATTATTACATTAGTTAAGATGTATGGTAGTGAAGTGTTTCAGAAGTACCTGCAGCATATTACAAAATTAGAATAGTCAGGATTTGGCAATTGGTTGTAGCAAATATATTGCTATTTTTTTTTTGAATGAGAGGATTTCATTTTTCACTGAGAAGAGAAGAACCATATGAAACTCAAGCTATGTGCCTAGGTGATTGGTAAGTAATCGAGAGAAATAGAGAAGTCAGGTAAAGAACAGAAATAGCAGTGAATAGCGAATAGCAGTGATATAGCCAAGCTAGAAGGACAGCTAGGTGGTTCAGTGGACAGCTTTGAGGCTGTAGTCAGGAAGACCTAAGTTCAAATCCAGCCTCAGACACTTAATAGCTATTTGACCATGGGCAAGTCTCTTAGTCCAGTTACTTCTTCTGTGAGCAGGAGAAGGAAATAGCAAACCACTCCACCATCTTTGGCAAGAAAATCCCAAATGGGGTCATAAAGAGTTAGATATGAATAAAACAACTGAAGGGCAACAGCCAAGCTAGAATAGATCTAAAACAATGCCATTATTTTTTGGTTTTCTCTAAGGAGAGAGTAGATATATTATTTAATTCCAAAGCACTCCTTTCAACCCTGACAGTCTCAGAAAAAAAAATCCAGTCAACATCTTCCATTAGCATTCTCCTTAACTAAAAAGGTTTCTCATTCACATAATTAATTGTTTCATTTTTATTTTTATTTTTTGCCCTTCAGCATACATGAGTCATATAAGCTAATTCTCAGGTGACTTTTGGAGACAATATTAGCATATGGCCACAGTCCAATTTAGACTTTAAAGTCTTGGGCTAGTGTAACAAGTTGCACATCTTTGAGAAGTCTATACTTCAAGCTGTTGGAAAAAGTGTTTAAGATCACTGCCCAGGTGTGGCTTTCCCTGAATACTTCTAACTCAGCATAGGCCTGAGATCAGGAAATGCCTGGCAACACACCAACACATATCTACCTCAGATAGAGACCAGGGTCTCTACAGAAATATGGAAAGTTGGACCTGGAAACAAGACCTGTGTCTGAATTCTACCTCATCTATTTACTATGTGACCTTGGGTAAATCACTTAAACTCTTCTCAGCCTTAATTTATCTATCTGTTAAGGATAAAAATAGCACCTACCTCTGAGGGTAGATGTAAGAGTCAAATGAAATAACATGTATAAAGCCCTTTCCAAAACTTAAGGAAGTCTATCAACAGTAGCTGTTATTAATATTTTGTGAAAATATTTTGTTACAACCATATAATTGCCATAGAATGCAGATATAATTTAGATGCAACTTGCCAAGTAACAGAGTAGGTTTTATTTCTATTTTTAAGTTGCTAAAAGCACCTGGAGCCTTCCACATGATTCAAAGTCAGACTTTTCAATAACTAAATGGAGCACAGTACTTAAAAAACTATTCTTTTTTTCTGAGAAAAATTTCACTAATCGAAAATGTATATCCTAATACTTAAAAAAGTCATGTTTTAGTGGTCTCATTATACTTTAAGTCCAGCCCAATTTACTTTCTAATCATTCCTACGCTTGCTTGGATAGATCAAACCAGGTTTCAAAAGAATTGCTAGGACTGAGAATTGTTGGCCATAAAATGTAATGATCAAAGCTGATTAACATGTAAACCCAGAGCCAAATGATCTGGAAAGCTGAATTAAAACATATTCTGATGAAATGTTGAAAATTGGATTTAACTACTTTAGATATCTTCACCCTTTAAGTGGAAATTTTACAATAACCTTGCCTTTAAAGCATCATTTTTGTTTCTATAATTCTGTGAGTTCACACAGAATCACCCGTAGGGTTTCACTGAAAAAGGATTGAAAATTAACAATTTCTAAAATAGTACCACTGCATTTCCCTTTGTTTCCTTAATTCTGGTATTGGCTATATTCTTTAGGGGCAAGGAGAGGGAGCTTGACTTGAAGTTTCTTTCACAGTGGATTTGTTGCAAAATGTTGAATGTGCAAAGTATAATCCGAATAGAAAAAAAAATAAATGGTGACTCAAATAACAAGTTTGTAATTCAGCCTGGGGCAGTGAGAGGTGGATGGGATTTGGAGTCATAGACTAGGGATTTAAATCCTGGCTTTGGTATTTAATATCTGTGTGATCTTGTACAAGTCACTTATCTTCTTGAGGCTTGTTTCCTTATCTATAAAATTGGAAGGTTAGAGTCAATGTTATCTCTGGTCAGTTCCATCTCTAAATCTATGGTGCTATCCATGCTATAATATGTCTAAGAGTGTGAAGTGAAGAGGAAATGTGGTGCTTATCTGGGTATTTTGATTAATATAGATAACAAATAGTGGTATATGATTGTGATGGAATAGTACTGTGCTATGAGAAATTATGATTTCGATGATCTTAGAAAAACATGGATAGACTTATGCAAAATGATGAAGAGCAAAATGAGCAGAACCAGTAGAAAATTGTATACAATAATAACAATATTGTTATAAGAGTAACTTTGAGCAGCTAAGTAATTTTGGCTATTATAAATACCCTAATTATAAAGAACATGTGAAGAGTCTACTTGCATCCTGATAAAGAACTGGTTAATAGATGTAAAGAATAATTTTACTCATATATACCTATTTGTGTCTAATGGTAGCTATGTGAGGGGAGGGGTAGGAGAGAAGAAAAAAAGAGAAAAAAGAAATTTACATAAAATTTTATATTATATTTAAAAGGTATAGCAAGTTGTACATAATAGATGAGCAGTTTCATGTGCACTCATCTTTTTCATTATACTATATTATGGAAATTTGTGTTTTATTCCATAAATTTAAAAAAAATAAATTTATTTTTTTAAAAGGAAAGGGTACTGGATAAGTAGGTGGCACAATGGGCCTGGAGTCAGGAAGACCTGCGTTCAAATGCAGCCTCAGACACTTACTAGCTGTTTGACCTTGGGCAAGTAACTAACTTCAGTTTACCTCAATTTCTTCAACTGCAAAATGAGGATTAAAACATCTACCCCCCAGGGGACAATTTTACTGTTACTGTTTTAGTTTGTTCACCTATTTACTGATCTAGTCTGACCATCTTGTATTACAGATTCGAAAACTGAGAATAAGAGACATTGGGATGTGTCTCAAATCACACAGATTGTAAGGGGGATGGAAATAGGACTTGAACCAGTTCCTCTGGATCCAAATTCTATACTCTTTCCACCTCATATACCATTTGTACTTTATTTTTTAAAAATCTTGAAATTATAATCATTATAAATAGACTGGATGCTAAAGAATTCTGGGCAAATGGAATATATCTATAGTATTTTCTCCCAAATAAAAAAATGAAATTTTGAACTGAACAAATACCAATTGTTGGGTTTTTTAAGTTGTCAATAACAGTTTTAAGATGTCAGTAACAGCATATTCTTACTACACAAGTGTACTTTTTTATTCTCACAATATCCCACAGTTGATGTATTTTTTCTTAATTTGGCAGATGGAGAAACCAAGGCAGAGATATCTTGTGACTTTCTAAATTGACCTGTCAGCAGCAACCAAGACTAAAAATGAATGAAGTATGAAGACCTATCAGATGTAGTAAATACAACCAGCATTTTTTAATAAAATTTTGCTATTTACATACAAGTTTGCATTCTCTAGCAGTTTTATGACATAGTATTTTTATTAACAGTCTCTAACAAGGCTATGGAAAATAGTTCATTCAAACAGCTTATATATCTACTTCTATTTTGCTTCACAAAAAAATTTTAAAAAGTCTTAGCATGTCCCTCTTTCTGTTTTGACAAAAATTTCTTACTGAGTGTGATCTTTTGCATTTCTAATGGTATCATGATTGTCATTAATAACTTTGCCATTTCAAGAAATTTTGCCATTTCACTGTAGCCATAGGTTAATTATCTTGGATGGAAGGAAAAAAAAAAGATGGAAAGTACAGGGTCACTAACAAAGCTGAATTTTTTTTAAAAGATGGAAGAAAGAATGTGCCAGGATATTATAAGTTACAGCATGTATACCCATGCTAAAATCTGATAGTAACTCTTTAGAACTGTTAGATTTTAAAGCTGAAATTTATCCAGGCAAAATGAAAGCATAATACTCTCTGCGACAAAACACATTCATGTAATAAAGTGACCAGGACTCTATCATTCAATGACTCACTCAACAACCTTTATTAAGTACTTATTGTGAGTAAGAGGCATTGTGTCGACATTGACATTTCCTGCTCAAAATGCAGAGTTAAAAGGATTTTTTTAAAAGTTAAAACATTTTTGTCCAATGCAGTGCAGGGGCTATGATATGTACATAAATAATTCTAATGGAAGATTGAGGATGATAAGTAAAGAAGAGTGATACAATGAAGATTTTGTTTCTATTTAAAAGAAGAAGAAATCAATTAAACCTGGGATAATCAAGCAGGACTTGGAGGAGGCATTTGAGCTAAACTTGGAATTGTTGGTAAGATTTTAACAGGCAGAAACATTCTAAGCAATGAGTCATGGCAAAAACAAATGCATGAAGGTGGAAAACACAGGGTCTGCTCAGGAGATAGCTAAAAGGACAGTATCCCCAGAAGTCTTTACATTTTCTGTCTTAGATTCCTTTGTCAGTCTAGTAAAACCTATGAAGTCTTTCTTAGAATAATATTTTTAAATGCATAACACAAAATACATCATATAACAAAGGAAAAATAATATATCAAAATGCAGGTATCTATTTGTCCTCTATCTATGTCTGTCTGTCTATCTATCTATCTATCTACAGAACTGCACAGATCCCAAATTAAGAATCCCTGACCTAAAATGTAGGTCCTGCTAACCTTTAAGGTTTCAAACAAGAAGTATCAGGATCTATCCAATGTTCATTGTACAGAGCAGGAAATTAATATTTGTAAATTACTTAACGCAGTGCCTACCACAAACTAAGTGATTAATAACTGTTTGTTCCCTTCCTCCCACCATACAATCCTTTAAGATCATTTAATTTCATCTTCACAGTAACCTTGTGAGGTAGAAGTCATTATTATCCACAATATATAGAAAGAACCCGGGGCTAACAGAAGTACAGCTGTTTGGCCAGGGTCGCACAGCTAGTCTGAAGTACTATTCAGATTCGAATATTAGAAGACTCCATGTCCCATATTCTAGCCACTACACCAATAAATGAGATGAACATGGACCATAGCTAAGCAATGCCCAAAAACATTTTGTCTAATTACATATACAATACACTTAATATGGTGTTTATTGTGGTGGGTGGTAGAGAGAAAGGCAGATGGAAAATTTTTTCTGGAAACTCATTAATTTTCCTATTTAAGGTGTAATTTCTTATTGGTTAATCTCAATAGGATGCCAAATGTATCCGCCAATCATTTTACTTTACCCTGACTTTTTTGAGTACTCTGCACATGGTCAGTACTATACTTTCTCTTCTCCTCTCAAACCACCTCAGTGCTCTCTCTTAGCTGAGAATATCTTTTCCAAACTTAAAAAAATGAGGCCATCCATCCTGATTTTCTCCAATTCCACACTTCAAATTTCCCTAACATTATCTCCCATTCTCTCCTTATCTGCTAAAGTTTCAAAGGGAGGACAAAGAGGAAGGGTGATAGGTGGCCCTTCTCCTTGACAATGATAACTTGTGAACTCACCCTTTTGATACCCCACCCTGCCCCATCTCTCTAATTTTCAGTCTCACTTAACCAGTAGCTCTTTTCTGGCTTCCTAGAAACTTGTTCCCAATTCTTCCCCATTTGAAGGTTAAAACTAGGTGGTCCATTGGATTGAGTGCTTAGCATGCAAATGACTATTGTACAAACAAGCTACATACAGGGTATATTGGAGATAATGAACAGGGGGAAGGCACTAGAATTAAGGGAGATTGGAAAGCTTGAAATCTCACTTTGTCTTCCCCTAGATATAAGCAGGATTGCTAATGCTACTTTTATTGCTAATCCTGCTGGTCTTGTTCTTTTCCTTCTCTCTGTAGCATTTAACACTGCTGACCACTCCTTAGGTCCTAATACCCTTTCTTCCTAGAATTTTCATGATATTTCACTTTGGTGTATTGCTTGTCTTAGCACCAATGCGATACCCATAGTGGCTTTGACTGCTTTGACGGACTTTCTCCATGAAAGACCAAACCAAAACATTTATTCTAACACCAGAAAGCCAAATCCATCATAGCAGCAAAGAAATCTATACACATTATCAGTGCACCCACAAGCAGACTCCCTTAAGCAAAATCACTCCCTCTCTCACTCATGCCAGCTGTTCTGTTCTCTGCCTGCCTATTCTCTCTCCAAGCTGCAACTCCCACCATCTCTCACTCTGGTCTGACTCACTCCTACTTCTTACTCCACTCCTTCCTGCTCTACCTATTCAGGAAGCTCCTCCCACCACAGACTCATGTGACTCAGGCTTCCATGTGACTCAAGCAGGTCACATGGGCCTATTAATAGTTGGGAAATATCTTCCCATTGCATTGACAATACATTTGTAACCACTCTGACTAAAACATCTGAACATTTTTTTCCTTTGCAAGATTTTCTTCCTAGGTCTTCCTATGGGTATTTTTATCCCCCTCATCTCAGACTCATTCTTTTGGTTATTTCACCAATCCCATTGAGGTCAACTGTCACCCATGCACAGATTACTTTGGAAGCTATATGTCTGAACCCTCATCCATCTCCACTATTTCCTTCTGCCTGTTTAATATTTCTACCTGAATGTCCCTTTGGCATCTCAAACATGTCCAAATGAGATTTCATGACCTCCCCCAGCCTGATGCTGAAATTAGCCTTTCTTTCTAATTCCCCTATTTGTGTAAAAAGACACCACTATTCTTCTAATTGTCCAATTTTACAACCTATTAGTCAATCTCAACTCATTATTACCCATTAGCTTTGCAGTCTTGTTGAGTCTATCTCCACATCTCTTGCACCTGATTCCTTTTCTCCACTCATACAACAACCACATTATCTTCATCATTTCTTGTCTGGATGATGAAATAGCTTCCTAATTGGACTTCCAGAAACCAGCATCTGTCCTCTCCAACACATTTTCCATAATTTTCTGTTGTATCTATTTCATGGGCTCTTTTGAGAGTCTGGTGAAGTGTATGGACCCATTTATGACCCGTATGTTTTTTAAACAAATAAAGGAAATGCTAGGTTTCAGAGATCAGCCAAAACAACAACAACAACAAAATACAACAGGATATTATTTTTATCCTATCCAAGTGTATGGACCCCTTGAAATCTATGAATAGCTCCCTTTAATCCCAGGGGAAGGATCCCTTTTGCACAATGATGCCAGATAGATATTCCTAAGGAACAGGATTAATCATGTCATCCCCCTGCTCAAAAAGTTTACCTTCATCTATAGGTGAAACAGTAAGGCAATAATAACAATGTAGATGATAATAGTCAAGATGCCTACGTGGTTCTGTATCGCAAAGTATATGGGACTCTTCACATAGAAGGTAGAAGAGGTAAACCATTTATTCAGACACCAGAGAACCATACGCTACAAGCCATCTATCCAGTCTACCACAGCAGTAAAACATTCCACACACAATATAACAACCTGGAAACTTGCCATCTCAAAACCTCTCTGACCCCTTGATAGGGTCTTCCCCAAAACAAACTCACAGTACAGCGAAGTGTAGCAACTATTTGGCTAGCAGCTACTGTGGGGTGCAAGACCCAACAAGACCAGCAACAAGAGCTGCCAGCAAAGGTTCTTTTGATCTGCTTTGCTAAGGAAAGTAACATTAAGGAGTTGATAATCTTATTTCAATCCAACATACAAATATCATTCACTTAGTTCAGGAGGAAAAGCCAGCAAGCCAAGTTTCAGAGCAAGTACAAACAAGTTACAAACATACACTATATAAACAGACCAAATCAAAATTCATAGTTACCAGGAAAGCATCAACATTGGGTTTACAAGCTGGGGAGCTGTTAACAATGGCTTGCCCAGAGTCACACTCCACTATTCCAGGGACTGAGAGCCCCAGACAGAATGCCAACCTTTGAGCATTTATACTCTGTTCAGGGCTCAAAGGATTCACACCCAATCAGCCAAAGGGTGTGTGCCTGGGGCTTCGTACTTAGTAAGACTTAATCAAAGACAATTGATTAATTTAGCATTCTAAAACAGTAAAAAAAAAGTCCCACCTTAATTATCAATACACTAAGGCATCCTGTTCAGTTCTAACAATCACCATAGTGGCCATTAGCAGCCATAACATCTTGCTCTCTCTGCATTTCTATGACATAACATCCTTTTCATGCAGGAAGCTCCTCCCACCACATGCAACTTTAGCTTCCTGTGATGTAAGCAGGTCACATGGCATATTAATTGGTGGGAAAGATCTTCAAATCCAAATTGCTACTATAATTACACTTCAACTCTTCCATTTGAAATTCACTGCTTCTCATCATTTAATTTCTGTTTGACTTTCTAGCCTGATTACAAATTTTGCTTTCCTCAGTTACTATGTGATCTGGTTAATCTGGCTCATTACAGTATCTCTTGTTTACTGTTCACAACATTCTCTCTCCTGCTTCAATGCATTTGCCAAAATTCTATCCCACTGGCTCTCCACGACTGAAACATTCTTCTTCTTCCTCTCTATCCTTTGGAAATCTTAGATTTCTTCCAGGACCTGTTGAAATGCTAGGTCTTTTTTAAGTATTCCCATTGTTTTATTAAGCAATATTGTAACTGTCATCAAATCTGCAAAATATTTCTCCTTCCCCATGCACAGCCAACATGTTTCAGGAAATATAAAATAACACAAAGAAAAATGGAGTTAGAGCCTTCCTAAAAGCCAGTGAGGGTGAAGAAATATAAACATTTTCTTTTTTTAATTATTTATTATTACTTTTATGTTTAGTTTACAACACTCGGTTCTACATAATTTTGAGTTCCAGATTTTCTTCCCTCCCTTCCCCACTCCCTCCCCAAGATGGCATGGAATCCCGTATAACTTCCACGTATAACTTCACATTGAATTAATTTACGCACTGGTCAAGTTGTGGAGAAGAATTACGACCAATGGAATGAATCATGAGAAAGAAGAAAGAGAACCAAAAAAACCTGTAAAATAGGGGGGAAAAAAGGTGAGCATGAAGTGTGCCTCAATCTGCATTCATACTTCATAGTTCTTTCTCTGGATGTAGATAGCATTCTCCATCATGAGTCCCTTGGAGTTGTCTTTGCACATTGTGTTGCTGAGGAGACCAAAGTCTGTCAGGGTTAGTCCTCACAGAATCCATATATTTGTGGTTGTGTATAATGTTCTCTTGGAAATGCGAGGTCTTGCAAGAGGCCTTTCCTGATTCTTCTATTTGCTCCTGCCTGGCCTCCATCATTTCTTTTTTTTTTTCTATTTTCTACTTTTTTGTATTTTATTTTTAAAATTTTGTCTGTATTTTGTATTTCCATATTTTCTTGTCTACGTACATATTGTACCATTTTCTTCCCACTCCATACAGGTCATATGAACTTTTTGAAAATGAGTACTATATAATTTTTATTGTTACAGTTTCGCTGTCTCACATGGTGCCTAACAGAGTACTTAACAAATACCTGTTGAATTGAATTGGGGGAGCCAAGTTCATTTTTGTACAGCATTAATTATTTGGAAGATTTTCCAACTTCCAATCATTGTTTTCAGTTCTTTTTTCTGAGACCAAGGAGCAAAGGTCATCAGTGCATTTTTCTCTTACTGCATTCCCTAACCCCCCAAAACACTTATATTTCATAAACTGTTCTATTGACTGGGTCATTATGAGGCTAGGCTTTCAGATCTGGAATGTGTCAAGGTATCATGACTGCCTATAGTTCTCCAGAGAAAGGTAATGGAATGCTGGGTTTCTCCTAGTGCAATTAAGTCTATAGTTTTGTGATAGCCATGGGGCTGATGGGCTTTGATATGAGGCTAATATTGCTTCTTTTAGAGTTCTGTTCTCTTTACTATGTTACTTCTCTTCTCTTTCTTGGATACTGTGGAGATAGAGGTGATGGTTTGCCTGCTGTGCAGTGAGACATTGGGGAAGGTAATAGAATGCTGAACTTGTAGTGCAATTAATTCTCCCATTCTCTAGAAACATATTGTAGAAGCAGTTGTGTTCAATTTGATAAATTAGATTGAATATCTAGGGTTTAAGATTCAAAATCTTTTCTGTTATCCATCCATTTGTCACAGATTTGAAGGAGCTTTGGGGAATAAAGAGTCCATTTGAAATTTAATGCAACATGAAACTTTATAGCAAGTTATTTCTTTTGATAGTTATTATGAGGACAGCCTTCTAGAATACTCATTTGTGGATTTCATTAATCCTGGAGTACCAGGGCTGATAGGGTAAAATATGAGTGTTATTTCAAATTTCACAGTATGTTGTGAAGGATTTAATCAACATTAACTTTATTAAGGCATGTCCCCAGAATAGGACAACTAATATATGACAATAACATTTTCTCAACTGAACAACATCTGTTTGCATATTTACCAATATAAATAATGAATAAACAGGAAAAATGTTGCAGAAATTAATTCAACAGGTGTCAGTATATGAAATAACTAGTGTAAAAGCAAAGCTTTCAACAATCTGATTTTAAAAATCATCCAAGTCATCTTCCTAAACCAGAAGAATCAAACTCAAAATAATGCTATAAAAGTTTGGAAGTTTGAAGGCAAACTAGCCCCTGCCTCCATTCAATGTTTTTTGTGTGTGTGTGTGTGTACATTTCTACCTTCCTTTTCTAATAGGCAATGTCAGTAGTGCCAAATCATCCCAGGAAAGGCTGCCCTTATGATATTTTGGAATGCCTCAACATCTCAATTGATTAATTTAGCATGGTATTAAGTTAATCTGAACATAGTTTTAATTAAAATTTATCAATGGTGCCTAAAATGGAAGCTGAGGTTGTATAAAAATAATTTAGAGAACAATGTTAGAATGATGATGTTAACTTGATAGTCAAACTAATAGATCATTTAAAATCCACCCACGAATACAAATACTTTGTAGTTTACAATGGAAAATCATGTTAAATTGTATATTATAAAGGCTTTCAAGTTATTTTTGTCAACTAATACGCAATAATTAATTTTAAAGAATTGGAATATATTTGCCAAATTATGTTTTTTTAATTCATATGATCAAATATATCCATCTTCTGCTTAATAAGTCCTCCTATTTGCCAAATAGAAGAAAACTTATCCTCCATTCACAATCAAGATAAGTATATTATTCCATTTTCTTCACTCCATCTTAATGTTTTTGTTTTTATTGTTTTAAATATCTATATAATTTAAATGAAATTCATTGAGGTATATTGCGCTAAAAGCGGATATAAATCTACTTCCCATCCAACTGCTAACCAATTTTCCCCAATACAATAAGTATCTTTGCCATTAAGAAAAAATTCTATGAGATAATCAAATATCAATTATATATAAATATGAATATATGTAATATAAAAGAGGTTCTGTGTGATGTGATATATATATATACATATAATATTTATATGTGATACATGACATGTGACAGATATATCTTTATCATAATTACAATCCCAATTTTGCAATATATAACCATTTTAAAAAAAAATTGATTATATGAAAATTTGAAGAAAAAATATTTGATAAAATTCAACATTCATTCATGACTAAAAACATATGTATTTTTAAAACACAGATAGGTGCTTTTAAAAACACAATAAAAATCTATTTTAAACCATTCATAAATAATCTGTATCATATAACACACACTCTTTCTCTCACTCCCTTCCTCCCTCCCTCTCTACCCCCATCTCTCTTTTTCTCTCTCATCATTCAGGAATTTTTCAGTCAGGTGCAACTCTTTGTGACCCCATTTGGACTTTTCTTGGCAAACATACCAGAGTGGTTTGCCATTTTCTTCTTCAGCTCATGTTTTAGATGAGGAAACTGAGGCAAACATCGTTAAGTGACAACACACAGCTAGTAAGTGTCTGACGCCAAATTTGAACTCAGGGACTCAAGGCCAGTCACTCTATCCATTGCACCACCCAGATGTCTCTATCTATCTGTCTACCTATCTATCTATCTACCTGTCTGTCTGTCTACCTTTTCTTTCTCTTTCTTTCTTTCTTTCTTTCTTTCTTTCTTTCTTTCTTTCTTTCTTTCTTTCTATCCTATATCTACCTAGGTATAGATATACAGGTCTCTAGATACAGTTCTCTACATATAGATCTAACTCTATGTCTATTAGATACATAGATATAGATTTATAGCTACATACCCACATATGGATAGATTAGGTCTATATAGATTGATATAGATATATTCTCTCACAAATGTAGTACCTTTTTTCCCCTCCTGATTGATCTATGGTTCTATTGAAAACTTTTTTGTCAATGACAATTTAGACACTTGATAATATATTTTAAATCCAGTAGTATGCTAACACTAACAATCTCTTTTTTCAGTACCCCCATCATATTCTTACTTGTTTATCCATAAAAATTTTGTTATGCCTTTATTCAGATAGATAAAAAGACCTTTTGATATTTTAATGTTTTTGAAATCAACTCTGTAAATTAATTTAAGATACATTATAATTTTACCATACTAATCCAACTCATCTATGAAGATTGGAAGTCATTCCGATGATTTAATTATTCCTTTATTTTGTAAGCTATGTGTCAGGAACATTTGCTTGTAGACTAATTCCACAATATTTGATGATTGTTATTACTAATGGATTTTCTTTTCATATGTTTTCTTGATCTTTATTGCTTGTAAGTAAGCATGCAAATTACTTTTCTGGGTTAATCTCAAATTTTGCAACCTTCCTGAACAAGATATTGTCTTTCTTTCTTTCTTTCTGCCTTCCTTCTTTCCTTCCTTTCTTCTTTCCTTCCTTCCTTCCTTCCTTCCTTCCTTCCTTCCTTCCTTCCTTCCATCCTTCCTTCCTTCCTTCCTTCCTTCCTTCCTTCCTTTGTTCCTTCCTTCTTTCCTCCCTTCCTTCCTTTTCTTTTTTTTCTTTTTTACTTGAGACCAAACTACAATATTTTGTCTTCTTTGTTTCAAATTATAATCTTACTAGTAGCTTTTAGCCTTAGTAGAGCTGCTAAAATTTCCATTGCTATTTCAAACAAAGGTGGTAAAAGTAAGCATTCTTGTTTTGCATCTGTTTTTGGTTGGAATATTTCTAATCTTTACTGCACTGTGTATTATTTAGTCTCTTGTTTTAAAGTGGAGTTTTAATTATGTTTTTAAACATACCTGTGCTTTGTTTTTTGTATTTTAAATCATGAATGAGTATTGAATTTTATCCAATGATTTTTGTCCATATATTGATATAATCAAGGTTCATTTTTACTTTTTGGTTGTATCTTGCAAACATTTTTCATTGTTTTTAATGACAATAAAGATCTACACACCTGGTTTGAACTTTTATTGGTAATGATATAATGTTATTTTAAAGAATTATATTATTAGCTGATATTGTTTTTGTATCTATATTTGTTGAAAAAATGGATTTGATTTTTTTGGTAATACTTTGTTAGGTTTAAAAATTAGCCCTGTATCTGCCTTAAAAATGGTATTTTCAATACTTATTTAATGCTCTGTTCAGCATTACATTTTTCCCATTGTAATATAAGGATTATTTGCTTTCAGTGCGTTTGAAAGAATTCAGTTGTGAATGTATCTATGCCAAATGATGTGTATGTATGGATAACTTTTTAATGATTTATCTTTTTTCTTCTTCTAGTGTAATAACCCATCCCCAAAATTTAGTATTTGGGCTTAGTCCTTTAAAGAATTTTTAAGAGGAAACAATAAATATAACTGAAACTTATATAAAGATTCAAATTTTGCAAAGTCTTTTATTTATGTATTAGGTGAGAGTGATCCTTTACCCTTCCTTCTCCCAATTAAATAAATTACAAAGGGAGCACAGAACAGAAAATCATGCATTAATGTGTCTAATAAAGTACAAAAAATGTATATATTCTGAATTCCCAGATGCCCCTTTATAAAGTATGAATGAAGTTTATTTGATGATAATTGGAAGGCAGCTTTCCATTAGTTAGTTGAAGATTTACTATATTTCTAGTGGCCTGAAAAAAATAGTTTAATGGTTCCAGAAACAATTAATGAGGTTTGTATCCCTGACCCTCTCAACAAACTAGAAGTGTGACAGCTATAAAAGAACCCATGTCTTTAGAGGAGATTCTACTTGGCTTTTCCCCCTTTCCCTTGCACCTCTACCAGTGGGTTAGGAAGGGAGATTTCTTGTCCTCCTCCCTACAACCTATATGTCCAGAAAGCTAAGACAGAAAACTAGCCAAAAAGTGCACAGTTTGAAGAAAGAGTACACAACTGACCACAGGACACATAGCAAAATTTATTTAGCATGGATTTATTTAGTTGACTCCATGAGCTTTGTGGGTATAGTCACCAAACTTCAGTAGCTGGGAGAGAGGGGATGAGGAGAATATCTCATAGCAGGTGGGCTATTATTCCCTCGCTAAAGAGGCTTCAGAATAGGTCCTTTTTCTGTACTTTACATGATTTTAAAAAATTCTTGTTCTGTGTCAAATGATTGTTTTCTACTTTTGAGAAAACCATTTTCATGTAAACAGCAAGAAATGAACCAATTCAGATATTCCTGGCATTTCTCTGAGTATAAAATGAACTATTGACTTTTTTTTGAGTAATCTTTGAGACTGAATACAGTTCATGTGAACTTAAAACTATAGCTCCAAGCCATGGTTTACATGTGCATGTATGTTATTTGATTAAAACCTTAAAAATGAAACAAATGCAAGTATAAAAGGTGTGAAAGCAGACTAAAAAGTTAATTTTTAGTAAAATTAAAAATATTGAGAAATAATATTTTTTCTCTAATCCTTTCCCAGACACCTGGGGGGGGGGAGAGAAACAAAACAAACAAACAAAAACAACCTTGAAAAGATGTGTGATTACTTAGGACAAAAATGTCTTTTTTAGCTGTAAGAGTGACTACTCTGCCCCCACTACCTGAAGGTCATGTATATTAAATTTTATTCCTTCTTCAGATCTTTCTGATACCCTTAAGTTTGGGTATCTCTACTCTCTCTGTCATTGTTACAAGCTCCCATAAATGGTGTTCTCTCATTTTTAGGGTCCCCTTGAACTCCAATTCCATTTAACCACTTAGTGATCAGTTAAATTTTTACAAAGGACTACTTTAAAGCTGTAGCAAAAATGAACATATACATTACCCCCTCCCCAAAAGAACATAATATCTAAGAAATTAGGTACCTACTATGTACCCCACACACTGTGCTAAGAACTAGGGATACAAGTAAAAAGACAACCTAATATAGGAGGGAAGTGAGACAACACAAAAAAGAGGCAAGAAGTGGGGGAGGCAGCCAGGAGAATTTTGTCCCATGAAGTTGATATCAGACAAAGCAGCAGAGGTACCACCACCTCCTCAGTCTCTGGGGAAGGGAAAAGGATTATGTTCATACCTTGCTGAGTTAGTCCCACCAATTTCCATACCCAAAGCCCTACTTGGACTTGAGTAGTTGACACCCTAACTTCTCAGTTCTTCCTTGATAAGGAAACAAAATTCAGCATGGAATTTTGCCTCCAAAGCTCCAATCCAGATCTGATGGGTAGTACTCCGAATTGTACATAGAACTGAAAAGAACAAATAGACAGACAAGAAAAAAACCCCAAACTCATTTCTCTGAGTCAAAGAATCTAAAGGGGAATGGAGGAAGGAGGTATTCCTTCCCCTCACACAATTCAGTTCATGGTGTTCCTAGTCTCCATGCTGTGCTGAATAAGATATTAATTAACTACAGATGCAGATAGAAAGAGAGAGAAATTTCCACTCTGGTGGTTTTAAAGATGCATCTTGTTCTGGATATGTAGCCTAGGTAAAGCAGTTACACCCATTTACTGTTAGAAAAATGAAGAATGTCTTCTTCTAGAAATAGGTTCTTGGTGTATCATCCACGTCATCATTTCCACCTTAGGTGATCTGGACACGCAAAAAGTCTCATTATGTTGGGAAATGGATTAATGATGATAATCAGAGTTTGTTTATGACTTTGCCTCTTCTTTATTCACTGAAATAATTAGTGCTAGGAGTAACCCTTTTCCACTGAAGAAAATGATTAAAATATTGATAGACAAAGGAGGTCCTTTCAGGTTCCAATTGATTTCTTATGGAGAGTGGTACAAGGAGGAATAAGATAGTGATTTTATTACTCACCTATTTGGAAATTAAATTTTCAGTTAACTTAAAACTGTTTTTAAAAATATATTGTTATTTTTTTAGTTTGTTCAAAATTCCTATCAAATGTAACTTGAAATCATCTTGGGTCATACAGTCTGTTGGAGGGCACTGAAAACTATGAGTTTAGACATCTCCATCTTTTACCCAATTAGAAATGTCCAGATATTAAATTGGGGTTAAATTAAATAAAATTGTTTTGGGTAAACAGGATCCTATAATAAAATATTTTTTCATAAAAGTAAATAAAACATTTTTTTAAAAATCTGACACATTTCTAGTTATTTGGAAAGCAGGTAAGCTTGACAGGTCAATGAACTCAATTTTAATGAAAAATTCACCAAACTAGCAATTTCTCATTTGTTTTTGTAACACCCTCAGTGGCTCCAAATGTTTCAAGAGAATAAAGTTACTTTCTCAACGAAAAATTAATTATAACATGCAACAAGTAAAACAACAAAAACAATACACATGTATGTGTGCTGCATTACTTTGCTTGCTTTGCTTCCGTGACTTTAGGGAACCAATTCTCTCATTATATTTCATTTCATTATATTAACCTTTTCACTGCTTCTGAAGAAAAAGGTGGCAGAAGGTATTTTTTCCTTTTATTTTTTTACCAGTGCAAATCAGTGAACTTTAAAAGAATATTTTTAAAAGCACATATAATGTCCTACTGAAATTTAGGAAAAAGTTTTATACTGGGAGTCAAACCAACAACAATAGATTTCATGATTTTAAGGACTGGGAATCAGTAAATTGAATTTCTAGGTATTTATTTTCTTTAGAATGCAATTTTTAAAAATTTTATTTTTCTTGAAAGGGAGAACTGTTATCACTAATAGTTGGTCAAATCCTTTTTTAGAATGACATTTTCTATTTACAGTTGACCACTTCCCGTTAAATAGTAAAGAAAGGAGGCAGAGTTAAAACCAGAATTTCCTTCTGATGCTGTGACTTTCAAAGTTGTGATTTCCCTTTGATCTAAATACATTTTGGATTATCTAATTCCCTTCAGAACACCTGACACTTCAACTAATGAAGTAAAGCATAGTCTTCCAGCTAACATGACTTAGCTTTTGGAAGCTTAGCAGTAAATACTTTTTTGAGAAAAAAATTTGTTATCTTCATTGTTTATTCAGAAGTGACCAATTTCAGCAATGGCTTTGAAGTGAATATAAATATTTATTTCTATGAAAATTGATATATTGTTAGTGTTTATATATTTCAAGAGTTTGTGCACTGTCAATGAGGAAAGTGAATTCCTTTTGAAAGGTGAAACAGGTTACCACTTCTAACTGTAGGGTTGATGAATATGTAAATAGTTGTCTATTACACATCAGGCCCCTTTTTTTTTTCTTTGAGATCTTTAATTATCTGAAGGGAGGAGGAAGACACAGTAGAATAGACTTCACTTTCAATTCTGGGAAAATAAGGCACTATGTACATAAAAAATAAATAGAAGAGAGATTTCTAAATTCTGATTTAAAGACACTTATGGAAGTTTCCCACAGCTAAAGTGGAAGAGTGAGCAAGTGAGAGGAATTAGGATTGTTTGCTGGACTCAGAAGAGATGAGCTCTGCTATTAACTTGTTACTTTATTTAATTAAGCAAATCAGTTAATAGCCCTTTGTCTCCCTTGTACACTAGGGAAAATAAGACATGCTTATGCATGTTCATATCCATGCTTCACAGGATCATTAAGGCTTTGATATATCAACAAATCCTGGTTGCAATTGAGATGGATACTCCTTCCATCTGTCCATTATAATAATCACTCTGTACCTTCTTATTTTCTGTGATTCTGGTCCATGTCCTTCTATAAATCTTTCAATCCTTTACAAAGGATCAATTATGGAAGTCTTCCTCTGAGGAGTTTTTTAGTATTTTATGGAAATTATTACAACATTTGAACTATCCACTTGTTTCCAGATAGATAGATACAGAAATAAATAGATGGAGAGATATAAAGATATATGCACAAATGTAAGCATGTATGCATGTTTATATATCATACACACACTATATATATATGTATATATATATATATATATATATATCGTTATGTATATACATACAGGCATACAAACTTGGTGATTTTTTATGTCATTTCTCAAATATGTTATCACTGGTAATGTGTTGCAATTTACTTTCTACCATCCTTATTTTTTTCCTTCTTGCTATTTCCATCACTTGCAATTTTGATTCTTTTGAGATCCTTGTGCCTTCTGGTTTCCAACTGTTTTGTGAAACTGGGGACTCATGACTTTCATAATTGGTAAATACAAGGATTACTAGATTCTCTGTACTGGAATGGAGGGCAGAATAGGTGAGAGATTGGAGAGATCCTCTTTTTCTGACTTTGAGAGAGGAAACATAGTTTCTATGCACATATATACTCTTTTTTTCTTTTTAAAAAAAATTTATGAATTTTTTTTACATTACATTTTCGAATCATGCCCACTCTGAGAGTGCTCTTGTAACAAAGTGAAACTAATACTATGATGATCTCACCTGAAAGTACATGTAACATTTCACATTTTTAGCATTCCTTTTCTATTTTAATTAATGACAATCTACTTTTCCCTCCACCATACTACACAAAAAATAAAAAAAAGAAATTCCTCATGACAAATATGCATAATCAAGTAAAGAAAATTATCTAAAAGGCTCTGACATACATGTATATGTATAGATATTTATGGTTATACATGTGCACATGTACGCACATATACTCATGTATTTACATCTATATAATTTATATACTTGTGCGCATGTGTGTATGTGACAGTCTATTTTATACCTACAAGTATGTGCATGTATAGACATATACACACATATATGTATACACACATATGTTTTGGTTTAGATGTCTATCTCATTGTGTGCCCTACATTTTCACATATAGTATATTTCATTTATTATAATTATGAATGGTCATCATATTGATCATAGTTCTTAAGGCTTTCAGAGTTGTTTGCTTTTACAATGTTATTTTTGTATTTTTTTTCTTTGAAATCAGTTCATTTTATTCTTCATGAGCTTTTAAAAGTTTTGAAAATCGCTCATTTTTATAATATTGATTTTATTATGTAAACTGTTATTTGGGTTCTGGTCACTTTAAAATGTATCAGTTCATATAAGTCTTTCCAAGCTTTCTCATTCCACAGAAAGGACCTTTGGAGAAAGAGACTCCAAGAAGAAATCAACATTTGGAAGACCTGGCTCCTCAAGAATGTCTCTATTTCTAGCTTGTCACATGAAATATTTTGAGCAATTTTTTCTCAGATGATATTAAGGACTCTTTCTTGGATGAATTGAGATATCTTGCTCACAGTGTCCCCACAGCACTCTCAAAAAAAAGAGATGATATTGGGGCAGAGCCAAGATGGTGGCAGGAAAGCAGGGACTTGCTTAAGCTCCCCCACAAACACCCCCCAAAACCTGTAAAAATGGCACTGAACAAATTCTAGAGCTGTGGAACCCACAAAACAGCAGAGAGAAACAGATCTCCAGCCCAGGAGAGCCTGGATGGTTGCCAGGAAGGGTCTATCACACGGTGCTGAGAGGGGAGGGCAGCCCAGCATGGGTGGACAGACGAGACCCAGAATCAGCCAGCCAGAACAAGCTTTGGGGCCATGAAACAGTGAGCTGTGGCAGTTACCAGACTTCTCAACCCACAAACACCAAAGAGCAGGTTAGGGAGAAACTGTGGGATAGAGTTCAGAGCAGTCTGGCTGCCAGCTCTGGGGGTAGAGGAGGTCCTGAAGTGGTGGTGGTAGCAGGAAGCTCCTGAGGTTGCCTCCAGAGCACCAGCATCAGCAGCTTCCCAAGTCCCTGGATCACAAGGTGGGAGGAATCTAGCAGCAGATGAGAGTGGGAATGCAAGGAGCTCTTTGTGGGCACAAAGGCAGATTCTCTTGCTGTGCCCTTCTTGGATCTGAATTGCAGTCCTGGTTGGCAGTTCTTGGGGGAGGAGGAGCATTGCTGTGACAGAGCCTGGGGTGATGGTGAAGTAGAAGCAGCTCTGAAAACAACAGTGCTCTCTACTCTACATGCACTTATATCCTGACAAAAAGATCAAGGGTCAACTAGTTGTCTGGGAACATGAAGTGGCAGCGAAAATGAACTCAGACTCAAATGCAGACTCAAACTCAAACTCTAGATTCCTTTTTGGTGACAAAGAAGATATAAATATACAGCCAGAAGAAGTCAACAAGGTCAAAGAGCCTACATCAAAAGCCTCCAATAAAGATACGAATTGGGCTCAGGCCATGGAAAAGCTAAAAAAGCATTTGCAAAGCAAGTAAGAGGAGTAGAGGAAAAATTAGGAAGAGAAATGAGAGTGATGTGAGAAAACCATGAAAAACAAGTCAAGGACTTGCTAAAGGAAACCCAAAAAAACTGAAGAAAATAACATCTTAAAGAATAGAATAACTCAAATGGCAAAAGAGCTCCAAAAAGCCAATGAGGAGAAAAGTATCTTGAAAGACAGAATTAGCCAAATGGAAAAGGAGGTCCAAAAGACCACTGAAGAAAATACAATCTTAAAATCATATTGGAGCAAATGGAAGTTAGTGACTTTATGAGAAATCAAGATATTATAAAACAGAACCAAAGGAATGAAAAAATGGAAGACAATGTGAAATATCTCATTGGAAAAACCACTGACCTGGAAAATAGATCCAGGAGAGATAATTTAAAAATTATTGGTCTACCTGAAAGCTCTGATCCAAAAAAGAGCTTAGACATCATCTTTCAAGAAATTATCAAGGAAAACTGCCTTGATATTGTAGAGCCAGAGGGTAAAATAGAGATTGGAAGAATCCACTGATCGCCTCTTGAATGGGAATATGATATTCTGGAGGTGAATGGAGCTAGGATTAAAACCAAGAATCACCTACCCAGCAAAAGTGAGTATCATGCTCCAAGGCAAAATGTGGCTTTTCAATAAAATAGAGGACTTTCAAGCTTTCTCAAGTGAAAAGACCAGAGCTGAATAGAAAATTTGACTTTCAAACACAAGAATCAAGAGAAGCATGAAAAGGTAATCAAGAAAGAGAAATCATAAGGGGCTTACTAAAGTTGAACTGTTTTGTTTACATTCTTACATGAAAAGATGATGTGTATAATTCATAAGACCTCAGTATTAGGGTAGCTGAAGGGAATATACATATACATATATATGTACATATATCTATATATATATAGATATATGTACATATATAGACAGAGGGCACAGGGTGAGTTGAATATGAAGGGATGATATCTAAAAAAAAATCAAATTAAGGGATGAGAGAGGAATATATTGAGAGAGGGAGAAAGGGAGAGATAGAATGAGGTAAATTATCTTGCATAAAAGTGGCAAGAAAAAGCAGTTTTGTTGGGAGGGAAGACAGGGCACGTGAAGGGGAATGAGTTAATCTTGCTCTCATCGGATATGACCTGAGGAGGGAATAACACACACATTCATTTGAGTATCTTACCCCACAGGAAAGAAGGAGGAAGGAGATAAAAAGGGGGGATGATAGAAGGGAGGGCAGATAGGGGAGGAGTAATCAAAAGCAAACACATTTGAAAAGGGACAGGGTCAAGGGACAAAACTGAATAAAGGGGGACAGGATGGGATGGAAGGAAATATAGTTAGCCTTTCAGAACATGAGCATTGTGGAAGTGTTTTGCATAATGATACATGTATGATCATGTTGAATTGTTTTCCTTCCTAGGGAATGTGGGTGGGAATGGAAGAGGGGAGAGAATTTGGAACTCAAAGTTTTAAAAGCAGATGCTTAATTTTTTTTTGCCTGCAACTGGGAAACAAGATACATAGGGAATGGGGCACAGAAATCTATCCTGCCCTACAAGAAAGTAAAGGGAAAGGGGATGGTGGCGATGGGATGAAAGAGGGGAGGACTGACAGGGGAATGAGGCAATCAGAATATATGCCACATTGGAATGGGGGGAGGGTAAAAATGGGGAGAAAAATTTGTAACTCAAAATCTTGTGGAAATTAATGTTCTAAACTAAAATATTAAATAAAATATACACAGAGAATTCTGAAAAAAAAAACAAAATTGATGTTGAAGATATGAACATTGGCAGCAGGGGACAAGTTGGTTGAACTGAACCTGTATCATAGGTTATTGTCACAGGAAAGATTGCAAAAGATAGTTGCCAAACCTTTACTACATGGAAATCTCAGAAAACTGATGTGAAATCCATAAGACATAAAGGCAGGTACATCACCCAAAATAATAATGTCATGAAAGCAGAACAAAACATTTAAAACACTTGGAGTTGCTACTCAGTGTTCTAACCACCCCCAAAAATCATTCTTTCTGCCAAGCCCAGGAAAGGCAAGCAGTCTCAGAGATATAAGCTTCAGGTTCCTTCTGAAGCAATCCCTGCTGGGTTTCCCTATAGAAATAATTCAGCATGGATCCTTTTTTAGCCCACAATAGGTGGCAGCCATTTGTTTATGTCTAGTTAAAGAAGCAAGTCAGAACAATTAGAGAAAAGAAAAGGAAAAGAATTTGGCAGTGCAGCATTTCAATGAAGCTTATTTAAAAGGAAAGAGCTCCCATGCCTTTGGGAAAGTAGAATGGCAACTGAGCTGGGGTAAATCTTCTTTCCCTGTTTTAACTGGGCAGAGAATAGGCTAAGTTGAGCATGCACAACCCATTTCAGAGATGAGGAAACCTCACCTGGGGACCTGGAGAAGGGAGAATTATCAAGGGATGAGGGCAACGAGTGAGAAGGAAGAAAAAGATGAGCACTGGAAAATACAGGAGAAAAACTGAAAGACCAAAAATGTACTGTGGAGAACTTGGAATGTACTGGGGAGAACAGTAAAAACCTATCTCAGAAGCAGAAGAAAAAAATAAATGGGCAGTGGGAAGTAAAAATAAAGGCAGAAAGAAAAATAATTGAAAATTGAAATCAATGCAAATGATCAGTACAATAGAAAAGGAAGTGTTCCAAAATTCCCTGATCAAGATAATTATTTTCCAGAGAGTTCAGAGATCATTAAATGGTGAGATACTCAATAATTGTCCAAAAAACCTCTAAAATTGTTGAAATATATTAAAAATAAAATTACATCAGATTTCAGAGTTCTAAACTCAATGAAAAAAAGATTTCACAACTTAAAATACAAAACACACTTTTATTCTAAAGTAAATACTCTTGAAGAGAAAATGGTAGATATGGAAAACAAAATGAATGACATTAAAATGTCAGAAAAGAAACAGAGGAAATTTAATAATATGAAAAGTCTATGTTAGCCAAAATGATCACCTGGAAGAAAGGGAACATACAGAGGTAACATAAAGCTTATATGTCTAGGTAAGGAACAAAATCAATAAGTCTGAATACCACAATGAAGGATAAGAATTAATAAATTTTTGAGAACTTTTAAATGAAAAGAGTGATTAAAACTCCAAGGCCTGTGGTAGTAGGTTCTTACAATTTAAGTTATAAACAGCAAATTTGGCAAGGTGCTAGGACTTTCCTTGCAAGGAAATATTTCTTCAAAAATAAAGGAAAATGAACTGAAATAATACAAGATTACTCCAAAGTTGTTAGAACTTAGAGGAAGACAGGCAATAAGATATTTCAAAAAGCAAAGTTACTCAAACCAAAACAACATGCAATGTAAAATGGAGTGTAATCTTGCATGAAAAAAGTTGGCTGACAAAAGAGAGAACTTGATATAGACTTACAAACAAAAACAGGTGAGCTAAATAGTTTCTGTGACGATCTCCAAAGAGAAATTCAAGAAAAGTAAATAAAAACATTCATCAATAAAATCAAGCCAACAAATTGTTTTTTCATGTGTGACAATATCACTTCTCTAAATGTAAAGATGCAGCTCTTAGGTGGCAAGGATAGATATGATTTGAGATCTGACATGTGTCAATAGAGAGAAATAGAGTTTCTCAAGGGCCACGTACCGAGGCTGGGCATTGTCCTTCAGTCTAGGTCTACAATTGTCTATCTGTTCCTCTTGTACATTGGTAATCTAGGAGATTATAGATTCAGAACAAAATCTATTTTACTCAGTGCCTTTAGTAGGGGGGTTAGCTCCTTTCCTTCTAAAATTAGTTACACACACATGCAAGAAACCTCCAAAAACAAAAATGACCAGCAAACAGTAAATATATTTACTAAAGCAAAACAATAAACAGAAATTAGAAAAGTTATACAGGTTAAAATATACCAAAGAATACATAAGAATGGATGAGCTCTTTAGCTGAGACTGAGAGAAAATCTCAGCTTCAACCACGAGTCTTATTCATCGGACATTCATTTTCATCAGTCTCTAAATTTCAAGAAAATCCAGAGACGTCGTGAGATCTGTATTTCTTGGATGTCTGTCATTCCAAAGTCTGCCTATCTGCCTGCCTACCTGTCTGTTTTTCTTTATCTTCTCTCTTTCACTCTTCCCCAATTCCATCTCTCCGTCTCTGTCTCTCTGTGTCTCTCTATGCTTCTTTGTCTCTGTCTCTCTGTCTCTGTCTCTCTCCCTCAACCATCTCTTTCTTTCTCTTCACTTTTTCTGATTTCTACTTCCCTCACCCTGCATCCTGCATCTCTCTCTCTCCCTGTCTTTCTTCCTCTCCATAAGTTTTCCTTTGCTAACTTGTGTCTCCCAAAAATGCTTCTGGAACTAACTCAGTAAGTCCCTTAAGCAGAACCACAGATTCTTGTTCAGCATCCTTTCCATTGACCAGGAGTTATGCCTCCTTCAGCATTCATGACACAACATGATGAAAAATACATACACACATATGCACATGAACACACATATGTACAGACATATGTATGTATGTGTGTGTATAAATACTACATATATTGTGTATCCTTGAAAAAAATCCTTTGGTAAAAGCTATTTACAGTTTAAAATAATATGAAGTTGAAATGTGAGGTAGATATTAAAAAGGCAGGGCATGAAGGACAAAAGGAGTCTATGGTGTTAAAGTTTTAAGGAAAATAAAGATTCTAGAGAAGGGAAGGGTAAAGAGCTAAATTAGTACTCCATGGACTAAATCTCATTCTCTTTTCTCACCACGAATGAATCAATACTACAGTATGGAGCTCAACAGATGAATGGAGGGCAATTAAGAAAAAGATGGAAGCTAGAACTGCACACCAACCATAACCAAAATTAACAGCAAAGAAATAATATTTCCTTTAGTCTATTAAGAAAAGAATTAAGGGGTAAAAGGATAAGAACAATGGAGGGAAGGGACTGAGATTTTGGATGCCAAAGGGCATTTTTGGCCTATGCAGGAAAAGGAAAGGATACTACTAAAGAATAATGGCATGGAAGGAAG
Source organism: Trichosurus vulpecula (assembly GCF_011100635.1). Taxonomy (NCBI): domain Eukaryota; kingdom Metazoa; phylum Chordata; class Mammalia; order Diprotodontia; family Phalangeridae; genus Trichosurus; species Trichosurus vulpecula. The sequence continues at coordinate 20,875,141 of NC_050578.1, forward strand.
TATATTGTGAGATAGGTAGTTTAAATTGGGTTTTGTCTGGAGGTAATTTGCACATTATGAGATCTTATTCTCAGGAAAAAGGTTTATACCTCCCTGGAATGAATCTCACCAAGAAAGGGGAATATATGATGAAGAAAATTCATTTTGAGAAACCAAATATCTAGAATCTCAAGGGAAGAAAGGGAAAATCATACATCTTGAGCTTACATTATACTATAAAGAAGTAATCATCTGATTAGAATGTAGAAACACGAATCAGGGGAAATACTAGATAAGGAAGAATTAAATAATTGAAGTTAACAATCTGGTATTTGATAAACCCCAAGAAATTAACTGTTTGGCAAACTAACAAAAAACTGCTGAGCAGCTTGAAAAAAATAGTTGGACATAAGCTAGGTGCATACCAGCATCTCATACTATAAACTAAAATAAGCTCAGGCTTCCTTCCTTGGAGAGATAGGTAGAAATGGGGAAAAAAATTCACACACACACACATACACAATATTCCTATGTTTATGTAGACTTATGTATGTACATATATTCATCTAGGTATACATGCTTATAAATGTGATACATGTATAAGTGTGTGTATACATATATACACATATACATATACACATACATATATTTGCACATATATACATACATATATACACATACATACACATGTACACATACAGGGCATGTTTACACCTCTTTATTCAAATACAACGTATAATTGAATTATTCATGTAATTTAGGGTTAAGTACACATAGCTATCTATCTAACGTAGTCAAATTCACTTCAATAGCAACAATGTAACTTATTAAATCACCCACTGTGTATAAGGGATACCAAGCTAGTACTGGGACACAAAAAACAAAATGGAAGTTAGCTTGGCCTTAAGGAACTTACATATAACTGTGAAATATAACATGTAAAAAAGTAAGTCAATTAAAAGTAATTTAAAGATGGAGAGAGTAATATTAAATGGTGGCATTAGGAGCTGTCTTGTTTAGTAGGAGGTTCATAAGGTATTCACATATAATATAATATTTATTATACTATATATACACACATAGGCATGCATATACCCATGTGTATAGGCATAAATGTATGTGTGTATATATACACATATACATAAATGCACATGCATTTTTGGTTATATGCACTCACAGATAATCAATTTGTTGATTTGTTTCATTGAATTTTGGGGGCTCTCTTTCTTTCACAAGATTTGTTATAATGATTGTTGGATAAGGGGATGAGGATTATCTATTTGGAAATGATTGATGTGAAATCAAAAAGTATCAATATAAATAAATAACTTTAAAACTAAACCTTGTCTTCCTAGATATGATAAAGACTAATCTTCCTTCTGTACTTAATTTTGGGCCCAATTTTTTTTGTGCTGATAGTACTTGTCTAAGATCTATTGAACTAATGGTCTAACCCATCCAATTCCATGCCATATATGAATACTATGCATTCTACACTCATCTGGATGCTCTTGTGAGGATTGTCAACCTACCTACCCTTCAGTGGCAATGGCACTAGTACAGAAAAGAATGTGGACCACTAGATTTTGACAGAATCAGAACAATGTAATATATAATCAAATATCTCATCATTTTTCTATAGAGATCCAATTTTCATTTTGCAAGCACATCCATCATGACAATGGTGAATACCTAAGTACATTACGTGCCTGCTTGCTTTTGTTTTGTTTCACATTGATAATCAAACAATCATTGTAGACAGTTACCTGTGCTTACAATTAATTGCATCAATCTGAGTTTTAAATGTTGAATGGGAGAAATCTTGTTGAAGGTGAGCCTTTAAAGAGTTGTATGCTATACTGAGTCATTTAAAAAAAATAAAAAAGACAGTTAATATAAGGGTTTTGTATTCTCTACACATCTCAGGCAATTAATTGACTGTGAAGATATATTTGTTTATAGAGAATCATTTGCAAAAACAAAACAAAACAAACAAAAAAAAATCATGTTCTCCTCTATTTTTTTAGCTCTACAATATCCTTGATTTTGCATAGACCAGTCTCCTAAAGGTTTTAAAGAGAGAAGAAATGTGAATTAATAGTTGCTGATATCTTCTTTTTTATTTTTATTATAGTTTTGTTTTGCTGATATACTTTCCATGATTTTTTCCATAGTTATTAGCATAAATTGAGATAGTATAAGTTAAAACATATCACTTCCTGCCTTGTTCTAGATGTTGACAAAACTAATATAGTTTATTTTTAAAATATTTATAATGACGGATGACAATAATTCAGAGAGAAAAAACAGCTTTTGTCTGCTCTTTTAAATGACATTCCATCTCTCTCCACTGTGCCTGTAAAAGTGATCCCCTGTTCTGGGATGCAGCTCCTCTTCAACTCTACCTAGCATCCCTAGCTTCCTTAAAAGCACAACTCAAGTACCTCCTATTGAAAATGCCACTCCTAATTTTCCCACTTAATATTACTCTCTTCCTCTTTAAATTATTTTCTATTGATTTACTTTTTATGTGTTAAATCTCACAGTAATTTGTAAGCTCCTTGAGGCCAAGTTCACTTAACTTTCACTTTTATTTTGTATCCCAGCACTAACTCCCTATTCCTTGTCCATAGTCAGTGCTTTAAGAAATTTCTGTGGTTGCTGTTGAAGTGAATTTGCTCACATTCAATAGATAGCTAAGGTGTGCTTAAACCCTAAATAACATGAATAGTTCAATTATGGGCTGTGTTTGAATGAAGAGATATAAGCATATCCTGAAAATGGCATTTTCAGGAATATTAAGTTTGGAATAATTGTCTTTCATTTGTAACTCTGGCTATAGAGATATGGCATACATGTCTTTAATAATAGAATTCAGAGAAGAGTTGATGATTTATCTCATATTATGTGTTGATTTTTTCTTCAAACACCAATATGGCATGAAGTATGTGTTCTAACTCCCAAGTTTTTGCATATGTCTGAGAGAAAAGTTTCCGACTTCCATCCCTAGGTAGCCACATTTCTTTGGAGGGACAGATTTTCATCTTGTTTCTCATCTCCTCTTGGATGATGCTAGAAACAATAGCTCATCTCCAAGTCTGTTCTTTGGTAGCAATATCAGCTGGCATACATCCCTCTTTTGTAGGTCGCAACTGTTCTGTTATCTTCACAGCTGATGATAGTGTCTATTATTTATGATTCCTAAACCACACTCCACTCTCAGCTTTTGGGCAGATACACAAAACATATCTGCAAATCTATCTTCTCAGGCTCCAATCTATGGGCTTACACTTGCCAATTTCTCCACATCTACGAAGCAAATATCTAATGCCACAGATGGGCCTTTTCACCAGACCTGAAAGTCCAAAAAATGTTTATTACATTAAGAAAAGTACATTTCAGAAGTTTGGACATCTATGGAAAATACTTTACCCAAATTCACATTATTCAGAATAAAGGTTTGTTAGTAGACAGCTCTCTCAGATGGCAACTGCTGTAAAGTCTAGGCATTATCACCATTACTTAATTCTAAATGAATATATTCAAGAACAAGTACATGAGCATAAAGGTCAGGGTCTAACCTTGGGCCTCAACTACTTTGAAAATAAAGAATGTGAAATATTAAAAAAAATGATTAGATATTCATGAGAGTACAAACAGCCCTTGGTACTATTTCCTACAAGTGAAATGTAGACACCCTAAAACACAGATGTTTCAAATGGCAAAACCTCTAATGTGTACAAAATGCTTAATATAGTTACTCTAAGGGTATTTGATTAAATTATTATTCTCTCACCCCAACCACCACCATCACTACCACACCACCCACTCCTATATACAATACACAAAAATTGCCTGAAGGTAACATTATCATGTAACATGAATTTTCTCCAGTAACATTCAGAACTAGAGATCTGGAGTAACTCAGAACATTTTTTTTTGTAAATAAATTACTTTAAATTTTATATTTAATTTACTTATTTTCAGTTTTCAATATTAACTTCCATAAATTCCAAGTTTTCTTCCCATCCCTCCATCTTTCCTCCCCAAGATGGCATGCAATTCGATATGGGCTCTACACATACATTCCTATTAAACACATTTTCACATTAGTCCTGTTGCATAATGATAAATGTTGGAGAAGATGTGGGAAAGGTGGAACATTAATTCATTGTTGGTGGAGCTGTGAGCTGATCCAACCACTCTGGAGAGCAATTTGGAACTATGCCCAAAGGGCTATAAAAATGTGCATGCCCTTTGACCCAGCAATACTGCTTCTAGGGCTGTATCCCAAAGAGATCATAAAAATGGAAAAGGATCCACATGTACAAAAATATTCATAGCAGCTCTTTTTGTGTTGGACAAGAACTGGAAATTGAGGGGATGCTCATCAATTAGGGAATGACTGAACAAGTTGTGGCATATGAATGCAATGGAATACTATTGTGCTATAAGAAATGCTGAGCAAGCCAACTTTGGGAAAACCTGGAAAGCTTCTCCTCTGGTGCCTTTAATCTAAAGTACATAAAAGAAGACTTACTAACATTCCCCAGACAGTGAGGTAAATCAATAGAATTTCACCAAGGACTTTCTGTTAAGTACCCCTTTCTTTAAAGCCATTCTGAAAGAACAGATAAAAGTTAGAGTGTGGTCTATGACTCAACGAAGGGGGTGAAGACATATTAGAAAAATTGTATTACCACTATATGAACTGCTGCTGAGTGGAGTGAGCAGAACCAGGAGAATATTGTGCATAGTAACAGCCACAGTGTGCAAGGACTGATTTTGATAGACTTGAGAATCATCAATGCAAGGACCTAAAACTTTTCCAAAAGACTCATGATAGAAAGTGACATCAACTCAGAACATTTCTCCAGGAATTATTCATCTGGACAAAGATCTTGCTTAATGATAGATCATAGACTTAGAGATGGAAGGATAATAGGATCATAGATTTAGAGGCATCTATGTACTTCAATGGATAGAGTACTGGTCCTTAAGTCAGGTAAACCTGAGTTTAAATCCCATCTTAGACATTTACTAGCTGTGTGATCCTGGTAAAGCCACTTAATCTCTATCTCTCTCAGTTTCCTCAAGTATAAAATGGGGATCAAAATAGTACCTATATTAACCCTTTGTTTTCAAGATCAAATGAGGTAATATTTGTAAAGCATTTAGCTTTACATCCTCTTGGATGTAATGCCTGGCACCTAGAAGGCACGGTATAAATGCTAATTTCCTTCCTTTCATAGATTTAGAGGGAGAAGGAGCCTTAGAGATCATTTAGTCTAATTTCACCATTACACAGATGAGAAAACTGAGGCCAAATATATTAGTGGATTTGCCAAAATTTGTACAGGTAACAAGTATCAGAGGTACTATGTCAACCTAACTCTTCAAACTCTGAATTCAATGGTTTTTCTAACATACCAAGTAGAAACTAAGTTTTATGTTTTGTTTTGTATAACTTAACTACCTGACAACTTAAAGGTGACTTTTTTTGGCATTCTCTTTTTTGGAGGGGGGAAGGCAGGACAATTGGGGTCAAGTGACTTGCCCAAGGTCACACAGCCAGGTAATGCATCAAATGTCTGAGGACCGATTTGAACTCAGATCCTCCTGACTCCAGGGCCAGTGCTCCACTCACTGCACCACCTAGCTGCCCCTAAAAGTGACATATTAAGCCTGTAAGTTACTTCAAATTCAGTGTAGTTTCTTTTTCAATAAAGTGAAATACTGATGAAAAATTGTAAGAATTCAAAGATGCTCTAATCATGTTCAAGCAGGAAGGTAAGGAAACAATCTGTGTTAATTATTTTGGCATCTTCTGTTCTTTTATTTGTTATATCCTGGCTCAATTTTCTCTTTGTTAGCTACATTTCTTAAGCAAGGAGAGCAGTTACAATGTGATCATGGTATCATGGGGTGTAAACCTTGAAAAGATCTTAGAGACTATTTAGTAAAATCTGTTCTTTTCACAGATAAACAGTCTCAAGGAGACTTGCCCAAAATGCCATTACACCCCAAAATGCAGGAATGCTGCAACTTGAACCCAGGCCTTAATTTCCATAGTAGATATGATCTCTGTTACAGTCTTAATTTAGAAAAACTGTATGATTCTAGTTGTGATCAACCAGATCACTGTACTCTACAGTGACATCATCAAAAAAAAAACATTCATAACTATTAATGGATGGAAGGTATAGGATTTTCTAAGAATGTTTGGCAAATTCAAGAAGTTCAGCTCATAAACAGTGATATAAAACAGGAAATGATAGCTCTAGTATCATTCATTTTATTCTATGCAGCCGTACTTGATGAAGGATGTAACCGTGAACTCAAAAGTTATTAGCAAAATATATTCCAGATGTCTAGGGAGAAAAAAAATACAACACTATTATGTCTCTAGAAGCTGTTGGATTCACTAAGGTCCAACAAAGAAAAATCTAGACATTAGGTGATAGCTGGATGCATGAGAGAGAGAGAGAGAGAGAGAGAGAGAGAGAGAGAGAGAGAGAGAGAGGAGGTGGATGGACAGACAGATGAGATAGATCCATAGATAGGTAGATAGGTAGATAGATAGATAGATAGATGGATAGATAGATAGATAGACAGATAGATAGATGAATAGCCAGATAGACAGACAGACTGGGGCTGGGGACATAAAATATGAAACAGATCATGAAACTAAATAAAGTCAATGGAACTATAGAGTGACATTCTGAAGAATTCTGAGCTCAAATGCTAGACTGCAGTGGAGAAGTCCTACTCACATTCAAAATTTTATTTATAGAGGCACTATTGCTATCTTTTCAGTTTAATTAAATCATATTCTCTAGAGACAGAGTTTTACAATTTGTACTCTACAACATCGGAATTTAATACATAATTGCAGAATGATCTGAGAATCTACTTGTTTTAAATTATCAGCAGTTCAATATCTCTAACTGTCAAATTATTTATAACTTCTGTACTTTTGCCTCTTCTAAACATTTTATTGTATTTTTAATTTTTCAAATAATATTTCATGTTTTCTTTCATTTATTTTTGATAAAACATTCCATCTTGTCTAAAAGTAACATAAGAATGGCCTTGAAACTAATAATGGAATTTGCCATCACATCTAAACAGAAAATAATCTTCTCATCTTACATAAAACAAAACTGTCTCAATTACTCATGAGTAGAAAGTAAAAGAAGTCATGAAGAAAAAAACAATATATTTTTTTCACTTTCATGTCAAACTCCATTCTCATCCTGATGTTCCCACATACGCTATCTCTCTGGACTTTTCTTAACCTTAAAAGACATAAAAATGTAATAATCAATTTTCAGGCCTTTACTTTCCCCAATAAAAATTAACTATTATGAAAAAGAGCCTTTTTATCCCATCAGGTACAATTAAATAGTTGTGTTGATCCATGATGATCTTCACTCATGTTGGGTAGGAATTGGATCAAATATCTATCTTTTCACAGCTCAATCTAAAAGATAATTCAAATGTTTTAAGTTAAGAAGCTGATTTGACATAAAAGAATGCATCAAGAAAACCATTTTTGTGTTGTTTCATTTTATGTCTATGGGCTTAAGTGACAAAGGAATAACTTTCTTGTATAGGAAAAACATTTCATTAATGAATTAGATTCACCCCAATAGATGTTTTCTACATAGCCACCTGTATTTAAATATATGTACATATATAATATATGCATATATATATATATATTGTTAGTTTACAACATTCAGTTCCACAAACTTTTGAATTTTAAATTTTCTCCCCCTCCTTCCTGTCTCCAAGATAGGGTGCAATCTGATATAAGCTCTACATATAAATTCATATTAAACATAGCTAAACATAAGTCATGTTGTAAAGAAGAATTATAACCAATTGAATGAACCATGACAAAAAAGAAACAAAGGAAAACAAAATAGAGATCAAAGAATAAACTTTGATTTGCATTCAGACTCTGTAATTCTTTCTCTAGATGTGGATAGCATTTTCCATCACGAGCCTTTTGGAGTTGTTGAGAAGAGCCATGGCTATCAAAGTTAGTCATCACACAATGTGGCTGTAATGGTGTACAATGTTCTCCTGGTTCTGCTCTACTCACTTAGCATCAGTTCACAAGAGTCTTTCCATTTTTTTTTTTCTGAATTCTGCCTGCTCATCATTTCTTATTGCACAATAGTTTTCAGTTATATTCTTATACCATAACTTGTTCAGCCATTGCTCAGTTGATGGGCATCCCCTCAATTTCTAATTCTTGGCCACCACAAAAAGAGTTGCAAGAAATATTTTTGTACATGTGGGTCCTTTTCTCAAATATGTGATCTCTTTGGGATACAGCCCTAGAAGTAGTACTGCTGGGTCATAGGGCATGCACATTTTTATAGTCCTTTAGGTATAGTTCCAAAATGCTCACCAGAATGGTTGGATTAGTTCACAACTCCACCAACAATGTATCAGTGTTCCAATTTTCCCACATCTTCTCTAGCATTTATAATTTTCCTATTTTGTTGTGTTAACCAATCTGACAGGTGTGATGTGGTACCCCAAAATTGTTTTGATTTGCATTTTCTAATCAATAGTGATTTAGAGCATTTTTATATGATTATAAATAGCTTTAGTTTCTTCCTCTGAAAACAGACTGTTCATATCCTTTGACCATTTATCAATTGGAGAACGACTTGTATTCTTATAAATTTGATTGAGTTTTCTTTATATTTTAGAAATGAGGCCTTCATCAGAGACCTTGTTTATAAAAGTTCTTTCCCAGTTTTCTGCTTCCCTTCTAATCTTGGTTGCATTGGCTTTGTTTGTACAAAAATTTTTCAATTTAATGTAATGAAAATAAACCATTTTGTATTTCATGATGTTCTCTATCGCTTGTTTTATCATAAATTCTCCATAAATCTGGCAGGTAAACTACTCCTTGCTCTCCCGGTTTGCTTGTATAATCAGCCTTTGCATCTACATCCTGAACCTTTTTGGAATTTACTTTGGTGTATAGGGTAAAATACTGATCTATGCCCAGTTTCTGCCATACTATTTTCCAGTTTTCCCAGCAGCTTTTGTCAAATAATGAGTTCTTACCCCAGAAGCTGGAGTCTTTGGGTTTATCAAACAGTAGATTACTATAGTCCTTGACTACTGTGTCTAGTGTACCTAATCTATTCCACCAATCCACCACTCTATTTCTTATCTAGCACTAAGTAGTTCTGATGGTTGCTGCTTTATGTTACAATTTAATATCTGGTATGGCTAGGCCACCTTCCCTAGCACTACTTTTCATCAATTCCCTTGTTATTCTGCACCTTTTGTTCTTCCAGATGAATTTTGTTATTTTTAAAGCTCTTTAAAAATAATTTTTTGGTAGTTTGATTGATATGACACTGAATAAGTAAATTAATTTAGGTAGAATTGTCACTTTTATTATATTAGCTAGACCTAATCACAAGCAAATGATGTTTTCTAATTATTTGGATCTGACTTTATTTGTGTAAAATGTATTTTGTAATTCTGTTCATAAAGTCACTGGTTATGTTGTGGCAGGTAGACTCCCAAGTATTTTTCAATGTCTACAGTAGTTTTACATGGAATTCCTCTATCTCTTTCTTTTGGGCTTTGTTAGTAATATATAGGATTGCTGAGGATTTACATAGGTTTATTTCTTATCCTGCAACTTCACTAATGTTATTTATTATTTCATGTAGTTTTTTTTTTGCTTAATTATCTAGGATTCTCTAAGTAAATCATCATATCACGTGCAAAGAGTGATAACTTAGTTTCTTCTTTGCCTATTCTAATTCCTTCAATTTCTTTTTCTTCTCTTATTGCTACTGCTAACATTTCTAGTACCAAAGTGAGTAACAGTGATGATAATGGACATCCTTGTTTCACCTTAATCTTATTGGAAATGCTTCTAGCTTATCCCCATTACATATAATACTTGCTGATGATTTCAGGTAGATGCTACTTATCATTTTAAGGAAGACTTCACTTATTCCTATGCTCTCTAGTGTTTTTAATAGGTTTTTTAATAGTGTTGTATTTTGTCAAAAGCTTTTTCTACATCTATTTAGATAATTGTATGGTTTCTCCTAGTTTTGTTGTTGATATGATGAATTGTGCTGATAATTTCCCTAATATTGAGCTAGTTTTTCATTCCTGGTATAAATCCTACCTGATTGTAGTGTATTATTATTATAAGTTGCTGTAATCTTTTTGCTAGTATTTTATTCAAAATTTTTGCATCTATGTTCATTAGGGAAATTGGTCTATAATTTTTTTTCTCTGTTTTGACTCTTCCTGGTTTAAGTATCATTACCATATTCCTGTCATAAAAAGAATTTGGTAGGACACCTTCTTGGTCTATTTTCCCAAATATTCTATGTAGTATTGGAATTAATTGTTCTTTAAATGTTTGATAGAATTAGCTTGTAAATCCATCTGACCCTGGAGATTTTTTTCCCCTAGAGAGTTCATTGATGGCTTGCTCAAGTTCTTTTTCTGAGATGGAGTTAAATACTTCACTTCCTCTTGTGTTAACTTGGGCAATTTATATTTTTGTAAATATTCATCTATTTTACTAATATTATTAACTTTATGAGCATACAATTAGGAAAATAGTTTCTAATTATTTTTTTTAATTTCCTCTTCATTGATGGTGATTTTATTCCTTTCATTTCTGACATTAGTAATTTGGTTTTCTTTTCTTTTTTTTATTCAAATTGACCAAAGGTTTATTAATTTTATTGTTTTACTTTTCATAAAACTAGCTCTTAGTTTTATTTATTAATTCAATAGTTTTCTTAATTTCAATTTTATTAATCTCTCTTTTGGTTTTCAGTATTTCTAATTTGGTATTCAAATGGGGATCTTTAATTTGTTCTTTTTCTAGCTTTTTTACTTGCATGTCTAATTCATTGATATCATCTTCATATATCTTATTCATGTAACATTCAGAGATATAAAAGTTCCCTTAAGAACTGCTTGTGCTGCATCCCATAAGTTTTTGTATGTTTTTTTTCATTATTGTCATTCTCTTGGATGAAGTTACTGATTGTTTCTATGATTTGTTGTTTGACCCACTGTATCAGTAAGGCAAGTGTCACAATATCAATAGTGACCATGTGTATCCCTGTATAATTCTGTATTGAAGAATATGAGAATCTCCATATAGAAGACAGAAAAAGTAAAACCTTTATTCGGACACAAGATGATCAAATCCCCAAACCAATAACTCCAATTCAACAAGCAGCTATTGTATCCCAAAACCAGTAAGTATGCTTCATTGTAATAGCAAGGAAATTAAAATACAATATAGCAGCAGGGAGCCAAGCCATCCCATATCCTTCATCTCTGCTGGGACCATCCCCAAAACACTCACTCACAAATCCTATTTGTCTGCTTGCCTGTGTCCTCTCTTCCCTAAATTCTAAGCCTGAAGTTTTGAGAGCTTAACAGCTACCCTCAGAGCATATATACCCTTTTTAAGGCCTGAGGGCTTCACACCTCTCTTGACCTAATTAGCAAAAGATTGTGGGCCTTCCTACAACCAAGCCTCCCCTAGTCAATCTTCCTTTAACTAGCTCCACCTGAGTCCTATTAAGGGGCTTAATGGGAGGAGAAGGTGTTTAATCACATTATCACAACACCCACTCATACTTTAAGATTAGATTATTTAGTTTCCAAATGATTTTTAATCTATCTTTCCATGGTCTTTTATTCCATATAATTTTTTGCATCATGATCTGAAAAGTATGCATTTGATGTTTCTGCCTTTCTGCATTGAATTGTGAGGTTTTTATGGCTAGTACATGGTCAATTTTTGTGTAGGTGCCATGTACCACTGAGAAAAAAGTATATTCCTTTCTATTCTCATTCAGTTTTCCCCAGAGGTCTACCATATCTGCCTTTTTATAATTCTATTCACCTCCTTAACTTCTTTCTTGTTTATTTTGAGGTTAGATTTATCAAGTTCAGAGAGGGGGAGTTTGAGGTGCCCTACTAGTATAATTTTGTTGTCTGTTTCTTCCTGTAACTCCCTTAACTTCTCCTGCAAGAATTTGGATGCTATAACACTTGGTGCATTTATGTTGAGTAATGATATTACTTAATTGTCTATGGTGCCTTTTAGCATGATATAGTTTCCTTCCTCATCTCTTTTAATTAAATCCATTTTTGCTTTTGCTTTGTCTGAAAGTAGGATTGCTACCAATGCTTTTTCTTTTTACTTCAGCTGAAGCAGAATGTATTCTATTATAGCCTTTGACAATAACTCTGTGTGTAACTCACTATTTCACAAGTGTTTCTTGCAAACAACATATTGTAAGATTATGGTTTTTAATCCATTCTGCTATCTGCCTCTGTTTTATGGGAGAGTTCATCCCATTCACATTCATGGTTATGATTACAATCTGTGTCTTTCTCTCCATTCTATTCCCTCCCTTTTATGCTTTTATTTCTCCTTTCTCCCTTTCCCTCCTTAAAAGAGTTTTGCTTTTGACCACTGCCTCCCTCAATCTTCCCTCCCTTCCATCAGCCTTCTCCCTTTTCTTTCCCTTTTTCCTTACTACTTCTTATCTCATTTCTAACCACCTCCTCCCCTTTCTTTCCATTTTCCCCTCCTACTGCCTGTAGGGCAATTTACATTTTTATATCTTATTGAGTATGTTATTCCCTCCTTGAACCAAATCTGATGAGAATAAAGGTCAAACAATGCTTATTTCCCTCCACTTTTCCCTCTACTATAATATGTTTTTGTACCTCTTCATGTGATACAATTTACCCTTTTCTGCCTCTTCCTTTCCTCTTTTCCCATTTCAATTCCTTTTCATTACTTAATTAAGTATTTTATCATCACATCAGTTAATTTGTACCACTACCCTCTGTCTATGCATATCTTTTTTAAATATCTTTATAAAGATACAGTTCTCAAGATTTACAAGTATCATGTTCCCATGTAGGAATGTAAACAGTGTACTCTTATTGAATAACAAGTTTTCCCCCTTCCTTGTTTACCTTTTTATGCGTCTCTTGAGTCTTGTATTTGAAGATGAAATTTTCCATTGAGCTCTGGCCCTTTCATCATGAAGATCTGTAACTCTCCTATTTTATTGAATGTCCATCTGTATCAGTAAGGCAAGATTCATAATATTGATGTTAATAGCTACCCTCAAGGTATATATGTGTACCCTGTTTAAGGCCTGAGGGATTCAAACATAATCTGCAAAAGGGTGTGGGCCTGGGGTTTTTTACCTAGTTACCAAAAGGGTGTGGGTGCCTGCCTACAAACAAGCCTCCCCTAATGAAGCTTCCTTTAACTAGCTCCACCTGAGGCCTATTAAATGGGGGATTGGGGTGGGATTATCTTTAATTGCATTAGTACCGTACCATCTCCTTCCTTGACAGATTATGCTAAATTTTTCTGGTAGTTTATCATTGGCTGTAATCCAAGCTCTTTTGCCTTATGGAACATCATATTCCAAGCCCATCCATTTTTTAATGTAGAAACTGCAAGGTCCTGCATGATCCTGACTGTGTTTCCACGATATTGGAATTGTATCATTTTTGCTTATTACATTAATTTCTCCTTGACTTGATAATTCTGGAATTTAGATACAAATATTTTTTGATGTTTTCAATTTGGGATCTCTTCCAGGGGGTGATTGTTGGATTCTTTGATGACTGTTTTACCCTCTGGTTCTAGGATCTTGGGGCACTTTTCCTTGTTGATTTCTTTGACAATGCTGTCCAGGTTTTTTTTTTTTTTTTCATTATGGCTCTCTGGTAGACCAATAATTTTTAATTATATCTCTTGGATCTATTTTCCAGGTCAGTTGTTTTACCAATGAATTATTTTACATTTTCTCTGTTTTTCATTCTTTTGATTTTGTTTGACTGATTCCTGATGTCTCAAAGAGTCATTAACTTCCATTTACACAATTTTAATTTTTAACAAATTGTTTTCTTCAGTTAGCTTTTGTACCTCCTTTTCTATTTGGCCAGTTCTACTGTTTAAGCAGTTGTTTTCTTCAGTTTACTTTTTTCCCCCATTTTGTCAATTGTATTTTTAAAGGAATTGTTTACTGTTAATTCTAGCTCTCTAATTTGACTTTTAAAATCCTCCTTGAGCTGTTTCAAGAAAGCTTTTTGGGCTTGGGACCAGTTCATATTCCCCTTTCAGGTTTCATATGTGGGTATAGTGACAATGCTGTCCTCTTCTGAATTTGTGTTTTGATCTTCCCTGTCCCCATAATAGGAATCTATGGTCTTTGATTTTCTGTGTTGCTTCTTCCTCATGGTCTTTTCCTTTTTCTTGGCTTTTAAAGTTGATCTCTGCTGGGGCATAGAGGACACTCTCCCATACTTCATGTGCTGTGTGCTTGGGACCTGGTTATTGGCTTCGTGTGCTGGAGTCTCAGGTTCTGGTAGCTGGAGGCTATATAGGCTGTAGATTACCTGGTGCTGAGCTAGAGCTGGTGGTAGTGGCTGGTGTGTGCAGATGCCTGGTGGGGTTTTATTGCATTTTCCCCAGGGTTTCACTGAAGCTCACAGGTTGAGGTGTAGGGGTGGGTGTGGTCTGACTACTGGGGGTTGCCTCCTTGCCCTGGGCTGTACTAGAGCATGGTAGGCTCAGCTGCTGGTGGATGCCTGACCACAGTGCAACTGGTGGCTCTCCATGCTTGTGTCTGCCAGTTCCCCGGTCTGTGTAAAGGCACACAGGGTGTCCTGGCATTGGTGCTTGCCCACTCCACCACCTTGGGGCTCAGGATATCTTTCTGGTCTGCTGAGGTGGGGCTTGGCACTAGCTTGTTGGGATGCCTCTTGTCCTATACTGGTCTCCTTCAGCCACAGAAAGAGGGAACTTTCCACTTGATCCCCCTAGCCTCATGAGCTAAAAAACCATTGCATCTCATCTTTCTGCTGACTCCACTGTTCCAGGATATTTCCTGGGGTGGTATTTTCTGGATTTTCCAAGGTCAGAATGAAAAAGTGAGAGTGACTTACTACTTATTCCACCATTGACTTCTGGAAGTTGCCATCTGCATTTTTAAAAGTAATATTCATAGAAGAACAGTTTTTCATTTATACAGAATTTTCCAAAGTCCATCCTTCCATTTTATGATTAGATTTATCCCCCACAAAACATTAATAGTACCTTATTCTATCTGCCAAGGAAGTTGACTATACAATTATCTATGCAGTTACTGCAAATGTGGAATTGAAGGCACTTCATTTTTACCTTTTATACATCAACTAAGTAAGAACAGTTTTTTTGTGGAATCAAACAATGAGAACTGAGTGGGAACAAGGTCTGTACTTGTTGAATCAATGGCATTGTACAATATATTGCCATACTCTAATCAATTGATATAAAGGAAGAAACAGAATCAGAGGGAGAGAACATGAGCAAATGGATTTGTGGGGTTGGAGGAAACATTACTATATACCTTTAAGCAGATACCTTAAAGGGAGTACCAAGTTGTGGCAAAAGGGAGATTTCAAGGAGAGTCATTGGCTCTACCAGCATCTCAGAGAGGAAGAACTAGATTGAAGGAAGCCCCAAGAAAAGGTTAATTCTTTCCCCAAATTCCCTTCTTATACTTGCCTATCCACACACATTATAATATAATCCACTCTTTCATTTCAATACACAAACATTTTAAATAATTGGGAATTTTGCATCGACCATAAAGAGGCCAGGAGTTAATTAGAGATAGATATAAATGTGTAGTTAAACAGAGAGTGCAGTATCTTCCAAGGTGTTAGGAATTTTCCCAACTTGGTGCTATCAGCAATGTGACTGAATTCAGCTCCTTTTATCTCAAATAAATTCCCTAATGTGGAAAAGAAGAGAATTAGGTGGATCTTAGTAACCTTTATATTGTATATATGTATATATTCAGGATTTAGAAATTAAAATGAGTTAAGTATGGTAACAAGGCATTGCATTTTCTTTTAAATGAGCACAAGGAGGAAGAAAATTCCATGTAAGATGGCAGAAGAATGAGGAAGTCAAGTGAGTCAGCTCCTCCAGAAACCCCTTAATTGATCATGAAATGACACTGAAGCATTTCCTAGTACCACAAAGAATAAGAAAAGGAGAAGCACAACAGAAAGACAATCAGTTTGAGAGAATAGCTGGGAGAAGTGGAGAGATCTTTATTTGAATCAATTGCTCAAAAGTCATGAAATTAGTCCAGTGCCCCCTAGCCAATGGAGATCTAGACTAGATGAAGGCCACCACCATTTCCTGCCCTTTTTACTATCTTCACATGTCTCCAATTTCTCTCCTGGATGATCCTAGTATCAAAGCAGGTTTTGGCCCTTTTGTTGTTGTTGTTTAGTTGTTTTAAGTCACATCCTACTCTTCATTATCCCATTTTGGGTTTTCTTGGCAAAGATACTGGAATGGTTTGCCATTTCTGTTTCCACTTCTACCCTATAAAAGCCTGAGTGCATTAGACTGGGAAGAACCAGGCTACAGGGAAGCCCAGTATGAGAAGCCTAAGGATTTCAGACACAATATCAGGCCTAAGCTGTTCCACCAGTGTCTGAAGTTGGGATTAACCATCCCAGAGCAGCTAGGTTCAAGGTAGGAAGGATAGTCTCTGATCTCATCCA
Source organism: Trichosurus vulpecula (assembly GCF_011100635.1). Classification (NCBI taxonomy): domain Eukaryota; kingdom Metazoa; phylum Chordata; class Mammalia; order Diprotodontia; family Phalangeridae; genus Trichosurus; species Trichosurus vulpecula. Next base: position 20,891,749 of record NC_050578.1, read on the forward strand.
CTAGCCATTTACCAAGGCCAAGGGAAGTCTCAGGCCCCCAAACCATCTCAACAAAATGAGGAAGGGGACTTTCATCAGGCATTCCCTTCCTGGTTTGCTGTCTCCCCCTCCCACTCCAAATCAGTCTACAATTAATGAGTCAAAGCTACAGCTACTCTGAGTCATATCATTCAGCTTCATTTCTTTTCACTTAGTGAAGGCAGAGCTTTCCAGAGGTCTAACTCCCTCCCACTGGAGGAGGGGGACACCAGGATCGAAGATATAATTTGCTATCTAGTCACTCATCTCAGGGAGATTTGATGGAACTAGAGTCCCATTCCTCTCTGCCACCTTCTGGAAATTTGTCCCCTTCTCCCTCCTACTATCAACCAGACATGAAGAGATAGTCAATCCCTCTCCCATTCCTAAGCAGAGTCAAAGCCTCCTTCCTGGCACCTAGCATGTGACATAAAAACTTCAGCTTTTAACAGGACACTTCCCACTAGATGAACACTGGGATAAGACAATGAATAATAAATCAAAGAAAATTTACAAGTAAATTGGAAACTTCTTCAGTGGAAAAGACCTATCAATTAATCACCCAATCAACAAGAATTTATTATGCATTTGTAGGCCCTTTGTTAAGTGCTAGAGATTAAAAAAAAAAGAGTAGTTTCTGGCCACATGGACCTTATGTGCTTATGGGTGAGATAACATGCACACATGTGTTTCTGTGTGTTTGTATATTCCAGATATATAATAGATATGTTACCTCAGAGGGGAAAGTGTTAACTGCCAGGGTAAGCAGGAATGACTATTTCTAGAAGATGCCTTTAAGCTGAATCTTGAAGAAAATCAAAGATATTGAGAGGTGAGGTGAGGATTTAGGGAGAACACTTTAGGTATGGAACACATTGAGTTCCAATGGATGACAGAGTTGGAACATTATGTATAGGCTGGTGTGGCTGGACTGTGGAGTGTGATAGGGACTAATGTGTAAGAAGACTAGAAAGCTAAGAAAGGTCCAAGTTGCAAAAATCAATAAATGTCAGGTAGAGGAATGCACATTTGATAAAAGATGTAATAAGGAGACATTGGAGCTTATTGAGTAAAAGATGATGTGGTAACTATGCTTTAGAAAAATTATACTGGTGTATATTCAAAACATGAGTTAGAGCGAGGAAGGTCTTGACTAAAGGAGATCAGTTAATGGAGCATTGAAACATTTTAATTGACAAATAATGAAGAGCTAATCTAAGGTTGTAGCTGTGTGAATATAAATAAATGGATATATTTGAGAGATATTTAGGAGAAAGAAATTCTAAATTTTGGAAACTGGTTGGTTTTTTAGAGTAGGTGAAAATGAGTAATTGATAATAAAGACTGGGTTAATATAACCTTGTGATTGGGAAGATGGTAGTACCTGCACCAGTAATAGAAAATATTGGAAGAAGGGTGAGTTTTAAGCAAGAAATAATGAGTTCTGTTTTAGATATGTTGAGTTTGAAATGCCTATGAGGTATTGAGTTCAAAATGTCTACTAGGCAATTAATGACATAAGACTGCAGTTCAAGAGAAAGGCTGGTGTTCAATATATAGATCTGGGATTTGTCCTCATAGAGGTAATTGAACCCAAGGGAATTGATGATGGCCAAGTGAGAGAGTGTGGAGAGAAAACAGATGAAGTCCCAGGGCAGAATCTTGATGTAAACCCACAGTTGGTGGACACAATATTGATGAAGACCCAGTTGAGTAGACTGAATAAAAAAAAGCAGTTAGACAAGCAGGAGTGAAACCAGTAGAGAGCTTTGAAAATGTCCAGGAAGAGGTTTTAAAAAGCATCAAATGCTTGAGAAAGGTAAAGAGGGCTGAGAGCTGAGAAGGGGCATTAGATTTCACAATTAAGAGGTCTTTGGTAATTTTAAAGACAGAGCAATTTCATTGGTCTGTCAGATCACAGTGGATTTAGAAGGGAGTGAAAGAAAAAGAAGTGGAGATGCAAACTATGAATAGCTTTTTCAAGGAGTTTAGCCAATAAGGAGAGGATAAATAGAGAACAATATTTAGGTGGGATGGCAAAATTTAATGAATTTTTTTCTGTTTTTAATGGCATTTTCGAACATTTGTTTTTGTAGGAAAGTAGCAAATAGATAGGGAGAGATCAAAGGCAAAGAGTGAAAGGATGGCAGTGGGTTAAATTGTTGAATGAGACTAGAGGGAATGAAATCAAGAATGAGAATCACAATATTAGCCTTGGAGAGGAGAAAGGTCATCTCTTTAACAAACTGTAATAAAAGAAGAGATAATGGGTTGTCAGGGGTATATGAAAGAAGAACAAGTAGAGAAGAAGGAACTCTCAACAGATGGCCTTAATTTTATTCAGTAAAATATGAAGTGAGATCTTCAGCTGAGGGTATGCTATGGGAAGCTTGAGCAGTGATGAGAAAATGGGGAATAGCTGTGTAGTGAAGGGGATAGAGAATTGATTATGAAGGAGTACAATGATTGCCTTGCTGCAGTGAGGGCCCAGTTGAGGTGAGATAACATAAATGTGTGGTACCAGTCAATATCATTTCATGACATCATCTCCAGTAGCACATGAGTAGGGGTGACAGAGATGGTTGTTTCAAGTCATTCAGGATTGGGTGCTATCAAGGGGTAATCAGTAATAAGACAAAGGATGAACAGTTTGAAATTATAGGATATTGTAAATTGAATTCATTTATGAAAAGGTCATGATTGGAATAGAGCATCTAGGTAGTATAGTAGATACAATGTCAGGCCTGGATTCAGGAAGATTTTCTGAAGTCTTCTGTAGTCTCAGGAAGCTTCCTAATTTCAAATCTGGCCTCAGACATTAATTGTGTGATCCTAGGCAAGTAATTTGACATTGTGTGCCTCTGTTTCCCATCTGTAAAATGGCTGAAGAAGAAAATTTACAAACCATTCCAGTATCTTTCCAAAGAAAACTCCAAAGGGTTCACATATGACTGAAAATAACTGAACAGAAATAACATCAACAATTTTGAATGAAAATAAAGTATAACCAGAGCATTACAGATATTCTGGGAAAATAATGAAGGATGGTGGGAGGCATCGGTGGTGACAGTGAGGATAAAAAAATTAGTTTAGGAATAGGAAGGAAGAGGAAAATATGGAAAAATAAAGGTTTGTGATGAGATAAGATAATTTCAGGTTTCATACATTTGTAATTCTTAACAATTATGGGTGATGGTAAGATCAAGAATCACCTGCATGTAGCTAAGCCAAACCTTAAGGAAGGTGCCCAATTCAGTGAGAAAATTCAGTGAGATGAATCTCTTGAGAGTTAGTAGATAATGGCCACAAGGATGTTTACTGAGTGATAAATTTGAATAGAGTAAATCTCAAAGGAGGAGATATTTGAGTGATAGAAAAAGAAGAATCTAGAAGGAGCAGTGGAGGGGATGGAGTAAACAGAATCCCTACTGGGAACAATTAGCAGGAGATGCAAAGGAGTGGAAAGAAGGGAAAACCAATACTGCAAAGGATGGACAAAGATGCCTTGTCTTCTTATAGGAGTCAGGTCTCACTATGTTCCAAAACAAAGAAAGAGGATGAAAGGAAAAGGTCTAAAAATGACTTTCTTAATTATAAAGCCAGAATTCTAGAGAATGCAATCAGGAGTGTGTTAGAGGCAGCCCAAACCAGCTTTCAAGGGTCAATTGTTAAATTTTCAGTCTAAGCATTTACACCTCAGAAACTGGCAAATGCTACAAAGCAGGGAAGGAATTACTTTTTTTTCCTTGTTGATTGTTTAGATATAAGAAATTGATTCAGGGGTGGGAGGGGAGCCAAGATGGTGGCTGGAAAGCATGGACTTGCATGATCTCCCCCCCCAGGTCCCTCCAAAAACCTATAAAAATGGCTCTGAACAAATTCTAGAACTGCAGAACCCACATAATAGCAGAGGGAAACAGGGCAGCCCAGGACAGCCAGGATAGTCACTGGGTAATGTCTATTGGACAGGCCTGGGAGCTGAGCAGAGCCCAGCGTGGGCTGCACCAGGAACAACCAGACTGGGAGCTGGACAGAACAGACCCTAGTGCCCTGAATCAGTGAGCTGTGGCAGTTACCAGACTTCTCAACCCACAAACACCAAAGACAACAGAGAAGGTTAGTGGGAAAGGCTACATGGGACAGAATGAAAGGAGTTCACAGTTTGGCTGCAGCCCCAGGGGCATCAGAGGTGGTGCAGTTCTGAGGACAGAACTGCAGTAGCAGTAGCTTCTGGCCTAGGCCCACCTGGTGGGAGGAATAAAGTGGCAGATCAGAGCAGGAGTGCAGAGCCTGATTAAGATCTGAGTTGCAGTCCAGGTTGGCAGTTCTTGGGGCAGGAGGAACACTGGTGTGCCAGAGCTTGGTGTGTACAAATATCTCTGAAAACAATAGTGCAACCCCTCAAGCTTGGGACAAAGTGCTCTATACTCCACAAACAGTCATACCTAGATGTAAAGCTCAAGGGTTAAGTAGTTGGCTGGGAACATGGCCAGTCAGTGAAAACGGACTGAGATTCAGACTCAGACTTTGGAATCTTTCTTTGGTGATGAAGAAGACCAAAACATACAGACAGAAGGAGTCAACAAAGTCAAAGAGCTTACATCAAAAGCCTGCAAGAAAAACATGAACTGATCTCAGGCCATGGAAGAGCTCAAAAAGGATTTGGAAAAGCAAGTTAGAGAAGGAGAGGAAAAATTGGGAAGAGAAATGAGAGTGATGAGAGAAAACCATGAAAAACAAGTCAATGACTTGCTAAAGGAGATGCCAAAAATACTGAAGAAAATAACACCTTAAAATATAGAATAACTCAAATGGCAAAAGAGCTCCAAAAAGTCAATGAGGAGAAGAATTCCTTGAAAGGTAGAATTAGCCAAATGGAAAAGGAGGTCCAAAAGTCCACTGCAGAAAATACTACCTTAAAAATAAGACTGAAGTGGGGGTGGAGCTCCGATGGCAGCTGGAAAGCAGGGACTAGCATGAGCTCCCCGCCAAGTCCCTCCAAAAACCTATAAAAATGGCTCTGAACCAATTCTAGAACTGCAGAACCCCCAAAAATAGCAGAGGGAAGCAGGGCTCCAGCCCAGGACAGCCTGAATGTTTGCTGGGTGAGGTCTCTCCTGCATGGAGCTGGGAGTGTAACAGAGCAGAGCAGAGCCCAGGGGGGGCTGTGTGGACCAACCAGAGCAGGAGCTGGGTAGAGCGGGCCTTAGCACCCTAAATCAGTGAGCTGCAGCAGTTACCAGACTTCTCAAACCACAAATATCAAATACAACAGAGAAGGTTAGTGGAAAACGCTGCTGGGGACAGGGTGATAGAGTTCGTGGTTCAGCCATGACCCCAGGGGCAAAAGAGGTGGGCCAGCTATAGAACTACAGCTGCAGTTGCTTCTAGCTCCAGGCCCACCTGGTGGGAGGAATTAAGTGGTGGATCAGAGCAGGAGTGAAGAGACTGCTGAAGATCTGAGTCCAGTCTGGGTTGGGGGTTCTTGGGAAAGGAGGAGTGCTGGTGTGGCAGAGCTGTCGCATGCCCTCAAGCTTGGAGGAAAGTACTCTTTACTCTACAAGCAGTCATACCCCACTAAAAAACTCAAGGGTCAAGTAAGTTGGACAGGCAGTGAAAACGCAGCCAGATTCAGTCTCAGACTTTGGAATCTTTCTTTGGTGACAAAGAACACCAAAACATACAGCCAGAAGAAGTCAACAAAGTCAAAGAGCCTACAACAAAAGCCTCCAAGAAAAACATGAACTGCTTTCAGGCCAGGGAAGAGCTCAAAAAGGATTTGGAAAAGCAAGTTAGAGAAGTAGAGGAAAAATTAGGAAGAGAAATAAGAAGGATTCGAGAAAGCCATGAAAAACAAGTCAATGACTTACTAAAGGAGACCCAAAAACATATGGAAAAAAATACTGAAGAAAACAACACCTTAAAAAACAGACTAATTCAAGTGGCAAAAGAGCTCCACAAAGCCAATGAGGAGAAGAATGCCTTGAAAGGCAGAATTAGCCAAATGGAAAAGGAGATCCAAAAGAGCACTGAAGAAAATACTACCTTAAAAATTAGATTGGAGCAAGTGGAAGTTAGTCACTTGATGAGAAATCAAGATTTTATAAAACAGAACCAAAGAAATGAAAAAGTGGAAGACAATGTCAAATATATCATTAGAAAAATCACTCACCTAGAAAATAGATCCAGGAGACAATTTAAAAATTATTGAACTACCTGAAAGTCATGATCAAAAAAAGAACCTAGATATCATCTTTCAAGAAATTATCAAGGAGAACTGCCCTGATATTCTAGAGCCACAGGGCAAAATAGAAATTGAAAGAATCCATGGATCACCTCCTCAAAAAGATCCCAAAAAGAAATCTCCTAGGAATATTGTTGCCAAATTCCAGAGCTCCCAGATCAAGGAGAAAATACTGCAAGCAACAAGAAAGAAACAATGTGAGTATTGTGGAAACACAATCAGAATAATCCAAGATCTAGCAGCTTCTACATTAAGAGATTGAAGGCCTTGGAATATGATATTCCGGAGGTCAGTGGAGCTAGGATTAAAACCTCGAATCACCTACCCAGCAAAACTGAATATCATGCTCCAAGGCAAAATATGGATTTTCAATAAAATAGAGGACTTTCAAGCTTTCTCAGTGAAAAGATCAGAGCTGAATAGAAAAATTGACTTTCACACACAAGAATCAATAGAAGCATGAAAAGGTAATCAAGAAAAAGAACAAGAAAAACAAATCGCAAGGGACTTACTAAAGGTGAACTGTTTGGTTACATTCCTACTGGAAAGATCATGTGTATGATTCATGAGACCCCAGTATTAGGGTAACTGAAGGGAATATGCATATATATGTGTGTATGTATATGTATGTATATATATATATATATATATGTGTGTGTGTGTGTGTGTGTATATGTATGTGTGCAGATATATATACATATATAATATATAATATATATACATATATAAATATTATATATATGTATATATATATATATATATATATATGGAGAAAGAGAGAGAGAGAGAGAGAGAGAGAGAGAGAGAGAGAGAGAGAGAGAGAGAGAGAGAGAGAGAGAGAGAGAAATGGCACAGGGTGAGTTGAAGATGAAAGGATGATATCTAAAAGAAATAAAATCAAATTAGGGGATGAGAGAGGAATACATTGAGAGAGGGAGAAAGAGAGAGATAAAATGGGGTAAATTATCTCACATAAAAGTGGCAAGAAAAAGCAGTTCTGTAGGAAGAGAAAGGAGGCAAGTGAGGGGGAATGAGCAAATCTTGCTCTCATAAGATTTGACCTGAGGAGGGAACACCATACACACTCAATTGGGTATGTTACCCCACAAGAAAGAAGGAGGAAGAAGATAAAAAGGGGGGATGATAGAAGGGAGGGTAGATGGGGGAGGAGGTAATCAAAAACAAACACTTTCAAAAAGGGACAGGGTCAAGGAAGAAAATTGGATAAAGGGGGATAGGTTAGAAAGGAGCAAAATATAGTTAGTCTTTCACAACATGAGTATTGTGGAAGGGTTTTACACAATGATACGCATGTGGCCTATGTTGAATTGCTTGACTTCTTGGGGAAGGTGGGTGGGAAGGGAAGAGGGAAGAGAATTTGGAACTCAAAGCTTTTAAAAACAGATGTTGAAAAACAACAAAAAAATTTTTGCATGCAACTAGAAAATAATATACACAGGCAATGGGGCACACAAATTTATCTTGCCCTACAAGAAAGGAAGGAAAAAGAGGATGGGAGGGGAGTGGGGTGACAGAAGGGAGGGCTGACTGGGAAACAGGGCAACAAGAATATATGGCATCTTGGAGTGGGGGGGTGGGTAGAAATGGGGAGAAAATATGTAATTCAAACTCTTGTAAAAATCAATGCTGAAAACTGAATATATTAAATAAAGAAAAGAAAAGAAAAGACAAAGGAATGAGACTGAAGCAAGTGGAAGCTAGTGACTTGATGAGAAATCAAGATATTATAAAACAGAGATAAAGGAATGAAAAAATGGAAGACAATGTGAACTATCTCATTGGAAAAACCACTGACCTGGAAAATAGATCCAGGAGACAATTTAAAAATCATTGGACTACCTGAAAGCCATGATCAAAAAAAGAGCCTAGATATCAACTTTCAAGAAGTTATCAAAGAGAACTGTCCTCATATTCTAGAACCAGACGGTAAAACAGAAATCAAAAGAATCCACCGATCACCTCCTGAAAAACATCCCCAAAAGAAAACTCCTAGGAATGTTGTGGCCAAGTTCCAGAGCTCCCAGATCAAGGTGAAAATATGGCAAGCAGCCAGAAAGAAACAATTTGTGTATTGTGGAAACACAATCAGAATAATACAAGATCTAGCAGCTTCTACATTAAGGGACTAAAAGGCTTGGAATATTATATTTCAGAGGTCAAAGGAGCTAGGATTAAAACCAAGAATCACCTACCCAGCAAAACTGAGTGTAATGGTCCAAGTCTAAATATTGTGCAAGATGTTCTTTCTATGTCTCACATATATCTAAAAACCTTTCTCTCAGCAGACAGAAGCCGGGCCTTGTAATGTAGAGTCCTAGCATCCTCCAGAAACTTAAGAAAGAGAAAGATTTTATCCTGACACATCAAGAAGAACAGTTGGGAAGTGGTGTGTCCTGGTCCCTGGGAGGGGATGTGCATATACAATTATGTAATTAATTACCAGTTGTAAACAGAGTTTAGAGGAAGAATAGGGAAAGGTGGGGATGTATATGAAGATGGTTATAGGAAAATATAAACAGCAAAAAAGGTGCAAGAACTGATGAAGGCAAGAGGCTGAAAAAGGACTAAGATTCTTACTTGTGTGATAATGAATCAAGAGAGAAATTAAAATAGCTAATGAACTATTTTATTTCTGAGTTTTCTCTGGAAGAGAAAGGTCTTGAACACATGAATGATAGAACAAGCATATTTAACAGACAACGAAACTAAAATTAATTAGAAGACAATAAGAAAAAGGATGTAATTACCCTCAATGAGTTCACATTCTTTGGTCATGTGACTATATCTGAAATACTTAAATTCTTTGTATCTAGAATATCTCCTTTTATATTATGTACATTTTAGAAGTACTTCTATAATTATCATGTACTTGGAAATAATGAATTGCTGGAAATTTTTGGGGAGACAAAGAAAATGATGATAAACCACAGATTAATAAATACCCACATTTTGGGGGGAAAAGGTAGATTTTTCCAACTATATGTTAGTGAACTTGACTGATTCCTGGCAATATTATAATTTATTAATAAATGGATTGTTGGTAAGCACTTAGAAAAGGAAGGGTCAATCATTGTCACTCCCTATTATGGGTTGATCAAGTAGAAGTCATTATAAATTCACCTTTTCTTTATTTCCTCTTCCCCTTTTTCTCTCCTTCATTCCTTTTCTTTTTTCTTTCTTGTTTCTCTACTTCACTTCTCTTCCTTTATCTTTCTTTCCTCCTTTCTTCCATTTTTCCTTCCTTCACTCCCTGCCTCCCTCCCTCATTCCCTTGCTCCTTCACTCCCTCCTTCCTACCCTTCTTTCTTTCCTTCCATCCCTTTCTATTTCCTTCCTTCCTTCCTTCCTTTCCTTTAATCTTTCCTCCATTACTATTTCTTTTCCTTCCTCCACCCTTCTTTCCATCCCTCTCTTCCTCTTTTGATCCCTGCCACTCTCCATTCCTTCCTTCCTTCCTTCCTTCCTTCTTTCCTTCTGTCCTTTCTTCCTCTTACCAAGGACAACCACAAGTCCTTTCCCTTCCATGACATTCCCCTTTGCACTTATACTTTATGCTTTATATATTATACACAGTAATATTTCATTATACATTGATTCAGTGTTTATTGTCATCTTATATATATACATATGTGGGTCTGTATATATACATATCTAGTTATATATATGCTAGTCTTACTAACTAGGTTAGATATACTTAAAGCTAAAGGCATTGTCTTATAATTCTGTGCCACAGTATACGCCTATTGCTAAGTAATGGCTCAGTAGCTTGCTAGCTAGTCAGGCAAATGAACAGCTGAACAGAACGCTTACTACATACTTACTATGTGCCAGGCACTGTGCTGACAACAAATACAAACAGCAAGAGCCACAAAAAAATACAGTCTCTACCATCAAGGAACTTATATTATGAAGAGGGAGGAGTCCATAGAGGAGTGGAGTGAAGTGAGCATGGTCCAAGAACTTTATTAAATGGTGATTTTGGCCCAGAGAAGGCTGCAAAATAGAGACATCTCTAGGTTGTGGAGAATGCTGGAGAGGTGGAAAAATTCTGAAGAATGAGAAGGAGAACTGGGGAGTAAAATATTTATTTGATTGACTGATATCTAACAATTTTGGTAATAAGACTACAATAGTAGCATAATATTGATATGGACACATATTCATATATTAAATAGTGATAGTGAATTTGTTTATTTTCCTACTTTAGCCCATTGCCATCTATCGTGAATAAATCTGTACTTTAACATCCTAGGTGACCAATTACCTAGATCACAAAGAGACAGCCCAGAAGAGATTTACTTTAATTCTTCTCCTCCTGTTTTTCTTCCATCCTCTGTCCTTCTACTTACATCCCCTTTCTCTTTTTCTTCCTTTCATCTCCATTGTTATTTTCTTTGGTTCTCTACCCCTCCAATCTGCTATACATCCCTTTAAGGCCAGGACTCACATTTGGTGAAAGTAGATAGGAAACCAACAAGAGCTCAGTGGTCACTCAATTAATATTGAATGACAAGTACTTAGTAAAGAGTAGAAAAATAAAATGGGGGAGAAAGGTTCAATTAGCTCAATATTACTGGATTGAGAATAATATTCCATGCATCTACTTATTTACTACTATATCATATTTTTTTAAAACTGTTTTAGAAAATAGCGATTCCAGGACTAATCCATAAACTCATTATAGATTCAGAAAGGTTTTACCGACTTTACTTTTAATTTAGGGAGAACTTAAATTGTGTAGATTCAGAGAATATTAAATATAGAAGGAAAGTCAGAGTTCATCAAATCAAACCCCGTCCTTTTGTGTAGGATGAGACTGAGGCTCAAAAAGATCATATGAATTATCCAAAGTCACTTAGCTCCTTAGCAACAGAGCTTTGGCTTGAAACTATGTCTTTTGTTCCTTCCATTGCATCATAGAATGGCTTAACTTTGACCATTAGCTAGTTTTTTTTTAATCAGGAACCACATTTTTAATTTTAATACCCTTGAACTCTTTATAAACATTTTTCTTAACATCTTTTTGGTAATTAACATAGCAATACTTTTTCAATCTACTTGATCTTTTGTTACAAATAATGTAGTCTCATTTGCTAAGCCTATTTGTCCTTTGTAAAACCTCCCATTTACCTATCCCCCCCCATATTTAAAGTTACCTGGACAAAAAGAGTATTAGGGTTAAGAATTCAATGAGATAAAATGGAAACTTTTGTCTGTGAATGTAACTAAAATTGCACTAACTTTGGGTAGTCCCTTCAGAAATGTTTTTTTATAGTTTTCAAAAATCACTGTCTATATTTCCTAATATTCCAGAGTTTTCTGCCTTCTTTTCATAACAGTTGTGATGTTGACCCTATACCTCTGTGGATTTAATTAAATTTCAGGAGTCTCAATCTTGCAGATCATTAATAATAGCAAAAAACAGAAGTAGAACTTGGACATATCCCTAAAGAGCTTTACTAGGTAATGATAGTCAGCTTCCATTAGTGACAAATTTCCAGCTTTGCCTATCTTCTACCTAACCAGTCCCTAGGGCTACCTTTTCCTAATCCTTCTATCCACCATCAGTTTTCTCCATACCAACAATATTCAACAAGGCACAAATGAACATCAGGCATTTTTCACAAATTCCAGGAAGTTTGGTTCACAGAGGGATTGTTAATTCTCTGCAGATTTACAAGCAACACAGAGCTTTCTTTTATTGGTAACAGTACAGAACTACTGCTGGGCCCAGGGGAAGCTGAAGGGTGTCATTCTCTTTCTCTTAAGGGGATCCTAGGTCTGGACATATTCTTGTTAATCAAGTTCAGTCCTGGGGGAATATTACCCCTAAAAAGTATGGTCAGTCTCTTTTATCTCAAACTCTCTGGCTTTTTAAACCAATTACCCTAGAGTCCTAAGAAAAATCACTCAGATCTTAGGTTTGGCTTATTTCTAATGTTTCTAAAAAGATGGAATAGGAAGGTATGTATTGTATAGCATATATCAAGTATAGGTCAGCCATTTATTTTCCCCACAACTAAAGAATTGCTAAGAACACAGGAGACTGACAAAATATGTTGATGATGATGTAAATATTAAGAAGTAATTTATAACTACTCTCATCTTCTTGAAGAAAGTTGATAGTTAAAATATTAAACCATAAAGCACTTATTGTGATTTCTGAATAGGTATTTTAACATCACCTTAGATTTACCATTTTTAAATCACTCTTTCACAAAGTCAAAAGTCTTTTGATGAGCCAAGCCAAGAATCACACCCAGTTTCCTGCTGGTTGCCATATTGTCCTCTGAAGACTGTGATAAATATAGGGGACATTTTTTTTGTAGTACAGTTATCAATAACTGAAGAACCCTAGAACTTCCAATTTCTCAAACTCATAGCCTCTAAGAATGTAAATGCCCATCTCAGGACCTCTATTCGGTCACCTATATTCAGATAAAAAAAAAAAGCAGAAGAGGTATCTAGGGACTTGAGATCAAAATTCACCATTACATATAGAAACGCCTACTCCAGGGGCCACATATAAAAAATGGGGGAAGAAGTTCCTTGGATCCCTTCACAAGAAGTTCCTAAGAGAATTTGATACCATATCCCAGAGGGAGGAAGGAGAAAGAACCCCAGAAGGAAAATTTACACCTTTTAAGGTTTTCTGAACTGCATAGTTCTTCCCAGCTCAGTGGCCAATCTCATTCAGTTTTGATGTAGCTTCCTCTTCCTAACCATTCCTTTGGTGGAGGAGAGGGAGAAGATGGGAAAAGGTGGCGATACAACCCAACTAGAAATCTCTAGTCAAGAATATCCTCTGTCAAAGAATCCCACCAGAAAGGGCAAAATGTGTCACCCAAAATGAGGCAGCTTTAGCTTCAGCTGATGAGATAGGTGCCCAAGGTTTCATTCATAACATATTGATTAGACAAAAAGTGAAAATTCTCTCTGTTCGTAGATATGCTTTTTATTGTTGACATTCATGCAATTTGTGATATATATATATATATATATATATATATATATATATATATATATATGCATATATATTTGTATACACACACAGTCACACAGACCTGTGTGTATATGTATGTATGCATGTGTGTGTATGAAAATATAGAGGAAATGAGAGAATGACTACTTTCCTGAACTTGCTTCTTAACAACAAAGAATTGAATACTGGAGCAAAAATGACAGGGATGCTCTATGGGAAATAGCTATTCAGTCCCATAATTTGTGATACTAAAAGAAAGGAAAGCTAAATAAACATAATCTGACATAAATCCTAAATCTGTATAGCACAGTTTTCATGAGATTCAGGAAAAGGTTAAGTAAGATCCCGTGGCTTAAATTTCTATGGATAAAGTAGCTCAGAGAGGCAGAGAAAGATCTTAATAGTGAAACTCTAAAGAAAGAAACAGAAAAATACATACAAAATAGGAGCAAGAAAAAGCAATGGAAGAGAAATAGAAAAAGAGTAGAATATTAGTAAAATTATGACAAGTATTAATGCTGAAAAATTAAAAAAACAATATTGTGGACAAACAAAAAATCATAAAATCACAAAATCTGAGTTGGACAAAACCTCATAGGCATGATGATCCAAATCACACCTTAAGAAAAATTCCCTCTGTGACATATTTGAAAATGGTCAACAGTCTTTGCTCATAGACATCCAGGAAGGGACAACTTCTAAGTTCTAAGAGGTAGGACATTGTTTTTCTTTCTTTTTCTCCCTACATCAAAAGTTACATCTTTGCACCATCTGCCCATTGATACTGATCATGACCTCTGAGGGCCAACAAAAGCTAAATTAATCCATTTTCCTATGTGACAGCTCTTGAAATAAAGTCAATTATTCTCTCTATACTGACCTCCTCCTCCACATTTCCTCTTCTACAAACTATTTACAGAGGAATAATAATGACTTTGCCTTGTTTTCTTTAACAAGATTTTTATGTTAGGAAAGCTAGAATTAAATTAACAGGAAGCTGAAATCAAAGTTAAATGATATAGTAAGAGAACAAAAATGCCTTAATGATTTTAAGCCACCAGTCTTATACCATTTTATATCTCAGGGAATTTAATCAATAGCAGATGTGAATTCTGAACTGCTATCAGTGACATTTAAATAATCATGGTACATACACTAAAGTACTACAACATGGTAGGAAGACAAATGTATTCCTAATTGAAGAAAATAATAAAATGGGAGAAAACAGAATCTGAAAGGGAGATCAGAAGGACCAATTCTTGGTAAAATTCTAGATTGTATTATTAAAGGTGCAGTTCATGATTATTTAAAAAGGGAATTAATGCTTACTAGCTACCATCATAGCTTCATAGAAATAGGTCATACCAGAAAAATCTTATTTTCCTTTTAGAAAAATTACTAGGTAGGCAAACCAACAAAATAAATTGACATAGTATACACAGATTTGGGGGAATCTTTAACAGAATCTCTCATGTTATTTTTGTAGACAAGATTAAGAAGTGTGTCCTAAAAAACAGCAGTCAAGAGAATATGGAACCTGTTGAATAAAAAGACCCAATGTTTAGATGTTGAAGTAGAGAGGAGTCTACTGGAGTGCTGTGGATAGCTTAGCACACATATTGATAACTGGTATAAAAGTGTCTTCCATCAAAGTTCCTATCTGGATAATCCATCTTAACATAGGGAAAGCTGGATTCTTGAAAAAAAGACTCTTAGAGTGTGAGTTCTAGCAGGTCCTATGTCAGTCAGGTGATAAATTCCATGCCTAATGTTTGAAGACCCAACCAAGCCAAGTTCAGAGGTATCAAATGTCCATTTTACTACAGGGTAATGAATATTTAAGTTACAGAAGCTCATAAATACTGTTTGCTAAACCATAGGTAGGTTTGTGGTTTGTGGAGGAGAAGGGACATATGTCTTAGTTATCTAATTTGTCATTTACATGCACTTGGAACAGATAGTTAGCATGTTTGATAACATAAGAAGTATTCAAAAAGAACTTGACGTGCTATAACTTCAGAGAAAAAAACAAACAAAAAAGATTCTATTTAATGGAGGTAAATATAAAGTCTTGTGATTAGTTTCGATAAACGTTAGCACATTATAATAAAGCATGGCTATATAAGAGCTTAAAATTTCTTTTTTTTCTTTTTCAATTTTCTTTTTTAATATTAATTTTTTAAAAATTTTGGTATTAAATTCTTGCCCCCCATTTAGCATCTTCCCCATCTATTGAGAAGGAAGGCAATATGATACTTATTGTACATGTGAAATCATGCAAAACACATTCTCATATTAGCCATGTTGCAAGAAAAAAGCAAAGATAATAATAAAGTTTAAAAATATGTTTCAATTTGCAATTTATCAGTTATCTCTGTGGAGAGGAATAGCATTTTTCATCATGAGACCTTTGGAAATGACTCAAAATATTGTATAGATCAGAGTAGCTATCGTTCCCAGTCAATTATCATTACAATATTACTGTTACAATGTACAATGTCTTTCTGGTTCTGCTCACTTTGTATAAGTCTTACCAGGTTTTTCTGAAACTATTTCTCTCATAACTTTTTTTTAATAGTACAAGAGTATTCCATCACAATCATATAGCATAACTTCTTCAGTCAGTTCCCTATTGATGGATCTCACCTCAATTTCCAATTCTTAGTCAACACAAAAAAAACTGCCATAAATATTTTGTACATTTAGGTAGTTTCTTTTTACTTGGTCTTTTTGAGATGCAGTCCTGATACTGGTACTGCTGAGTCAATAGCCATTTGGGTGTAGTGCCAGATTGTTGACCAAAATGTCTGAATCAGTTCACAACTCCATATCTCCTCCAAAATTTGTCATTTTCCATTTTTCATGGTAGCCAATCTGACAAGTGTACAGTGGTACCTTAGAGTTGTTTTAATTTGATTTTTCTAATTGTTAGTGATTTAAAGCATTTATTATTATTATTATTATTTATTTAATACTTTTAGTTTTCAGCATTGATTTTCACAAGAGTTTGAATTACAAATTTTCTCCCCATTTCTACCCTCTCCTCACTCCAAGATGGGATATATTCTGATTGCCCCATTCCCTTGTCAAAACTCCCTTCTGTAACCCCACTCCCACCCATCCCCTTTTGCATTACTTTCTTGTTGGGCAAGATAGATTTCTACGCCCCACTGCCTGTATATTTTATTTTCTAGTTGCATGAAAAAAATTTTTTTGAATGTCTGCTTTCCAGACTTTGAGTTCCAAATTCTCTTCCCTCTTCCCTCCCCACCCACCCTCCCTAAGAAGGCAAGCAATTCCACATAGGCCACATGTATATCATTATGTAAAACCCTTCCACAATACCCATGTTGTGAAAGACTAACTATATTTTGCTCCTTCCTATCCTATCCCCCTTTATTCAATTTTCTCCCTTAACCCTGTCTCTTTTCAAAAGTGTTTGCTTTTTTTTTTTCTCTTTTTTTTTTTTAAATGCAATTTATTTCTTTAACATATCTGGTTTTCAACATTGATTTTCACAACAGTTTGAATTACAAATTTTCTCCCCATTTCTGCCCTCCCCCCCCCCACTCCAAGATGGCGTATATTCTGGTTGCCCTGTTCCCCAGTCAGCCCTCCCCTCTATCACCCCCCTCCCCTCTCATCCCCTTTTCCCTTCCTTTCTTGTAGGGCAAGATAAATTTCTACGCCCCGTTGCCTGTGTATCTTATTTTTTAGTTGCATAAAAAAAGTTTTTTTGTTTTTGAACATCTGATTTTAAAACTTTGAGTTCCAAATTCCCTTCCCTCTTCCCTTCCCACCCACCCTCCCTAAGAAGTTGAGCAATTCAACCTAGGCCACACATGTATTATTATGTATAACCCTTCCACAATACTCATGTTGTGAAAGGCTAACTACATTTTGCTCCTTCCCAACCCATCCCGCTTTATTGAATTTTCTCCCTTGACCCTGTCCCCTTTCCAAAGTGTTTGTTTTGATTACCTCCACCCCCATCTGTCCTCCACTCCATCATCCCCCCACCTTTTATTTTTTTTTATCTTCCTCCCTCTTCTTTCCTGTGGGGTAAGATACCCAACTGAGTATGTATGGTATTCCCCCTCAGGCCAAATCTGATGAGAGCAAGGTTCACTCATTCCCCCCTCACCTGCCCTCTCCCCTCCTCCCATAGAACTGCTTCCTCTTGCCACCTTTATGCGAGATAATCCACCCCATTCTATCTCTCCCTATCTCCCTCTCTCAGTATGTTACTCTCTCATCCCTTAATTTCATTTTATTTCTTTTAGATATCTTCCCTTCATCCTCAACTCACCCTGTGTCTGCTCTCTCTCTTTTACATATATATATATACACATACATACACATACATACATATACACATAGATACATACATACATACACATTCACTTATATATATACTTAAACATATATATATATATATATATATGCATATATATATATATATATATGCATATTCCCTTCAACTACCCTAATACTGAGGTCTCATGAATCATACTCATCATCTTTCCATGTAGGAATGTAAACAAAACAGTTCAACTTTAGTAAGTCCTTTGCAATTTCCGTTTCTTGATTACCTTTTCATGCTTCTCTTGATTCTTGTGTTTGAAAGTCAAATTTTCTATTCAGTTCTGGTCTTTTCACTGAGAAAGCTTGAAAGTCCTCTATTTTATTGAAAGTCCATATTTTGCCTTGGAACATGATACTCAGTTTTGCTGGGTAGGTGATTCTAGGTTTTAATCCTAGCTCCATTGACCTCCGGAATATCGCATTCCAAGCCCTTTGATCTCTTAATGTAGAAGCTGCCAGATCTTGGGTTATTCTGATTGGGTTTCCACAATACTCAAATTGTTTCTTTCTGGCTGCTTGCAGTATTTTCTCCTTGATCTGGGAGCTCTGGAATTTGGCAACAATATTCCTAGGAGATTTCTTTTTGGGATCTATTTGCAGAGGCGATCGATGGATTCTTTCAATTTCTATTTTGCCCTGTGGCTCTAGAATATCAGGGCAGTTCTCCTTGATAATTTCCTGTAAGATGGTATCTAGGCTCTTTTTTGATCATGGCTTTCAGGTAGTCCAATAATTTTTAAATTATCTCTCCTGGATCTATTTTCCAGGTCAGTGGTTTTTCCAATGAGATATTTCACATTGTCTTCCATTTTTTCATTCCTCTGGTTCTGTTTTATAATATCCTGATTTCTCATAAAGTCACTAGCTTCCACTTGCTCCAATCTAATTTTTAAAGTAGTATTTTCTTCAGTGGTCTTTTGGACCTCCTTTTCCATTTGGCTAATTCTGCCTTTCAAGGAATTCTTCTCCTCATTGGCTTTTTGGAGCTCTTTTGCCATTTGAGTTAGTCTATTTTTTAAGGTGTTGTTTTCTTCAGTGTATTTTTCAGTATTTTTTTGGGTCTCCTTTAGCAAGTCATTGACTTGTTTTTCATGGTTTTCTCGCATCCTTCTTATTTCTCTTCCCAATTTTTCCTCTACTTCTCTAACTTGCTTTTCCAAATCCTTTTTGAGTTCTTCTATGGTCTGGGGCCAGTTCGTGTTTTTCTTGGAGGCTTTGGTTGTAGGCTCTATGACTTTGTTGTCTTCTTTAGGCTGTATGTTTTGGTCTTCTTTGTCACCAAAGAAAGAATCCAAAGTCTGAGACTGAATCTGGGTGCGTTTTCGCGTCCTGGCCATATTTCCAACTAACTAACTTGACCCTTGAGTTTTTCAGTGGGGTATGACTGCTTGTAGATTACAGAGTTCTATGTTCTACGTTTGGGGGGGAGGTGCCAGCTCTGACAGAGCCGCACTCCTCCTTCCCCAAGGACCCCCAGTCCAGACTGGGCTCAGATCTTCGGCAGGCTGTGCACCCCTGCTGCGATCCGCCCCTTAATTCCTCCCACCAGGTGGGCCTGGAGCCGGAAGTAACAACAGCTCTAGCTGCCCCACCTCCGCTGCCCCTGGGGCTGGAAGCCGAACCGCGAACTCCTTCCACTCCCGCAGCTTTTCCCACTAACCTTCTCCGCAGTCTTTGGTGTTTGTGGGTCGAGGGGTCTGGTAACTGCCGCAGCTCACATATTCAGGGCGCTAGGGCCCCCTCCGCCCGGCTTCCGGTCTGGATCGTCCACGCCGCTCAGGCTGGGCTCTGCTCCACTCTGTTCCCAGCTCCCAGCTCCCAGCTCCCAGCTCCGTGTGGAATAGAGCTCACCCAGAGACCATCCGGGCTGTCCTGGGCTGGAGCCCTGCTTCCCTCTGCTGTTCTGTGGGTTCTGCCGTTCTAGAATTGGTTCAGAGCCATTTTTATAGGTTTTTGGAGGGACTTGGGTACGGAGCTCACTCTAGTCCGTGCTTACCAGCCGCCATCTTGGCTCCGCCCCCAAAAGTGTTTGCTTTTGATTACATCCTCCCCCATCTGCCCTCCCTTCTATCACCCCCCCATTTTTATCTCCTTCCTTCTTCTTTCCTGTGGGGTAAGATACCCAATGGAGTGTGTATGTTATTTCCTCCTCAGGTAAAATCCAATGAGAGCAAGATTCACTCATTCCCCCTCACCTGCCCCGTCTTCCCTTCCAACAGAACTGCTTTTTCTTGCCACTTTTATGCAAGATAATTTACCCCATTCTATCTCTCCCTTTCTCACTCTTTTAATATATTCCTCTCTCATCCCTTCAGCTACCCTAATAGTGAGGTCTCAAGAATTATACACATCATCTTTCCATGTAGGAATGTAAAGAAAACATTTCAACTTCAGTAAGTCCATTATAATTTCTCTTTCTTGTTTACCTTTTCATGCTTCTCTTGATTTTGTATTTGAAAGTCAAATTTTCTATTCAGCTCTGATCTTTTCACTGAGAAAGCATAAAAGTCCTCTATTTTACTGAAAATCCATATTTTGCCTCAGAGCATGGTACTCAGTTTTGCTGGGTAGGTGATTCTTGGTTTTAATCCTCACTCCATCGACTTCTGGAATATCGTATTCTAATCCCATCCATCCCTTGATGTAGAAGCTGCTAGATCTTGTGTCATCCTGAGTGTTTCTACATTACTCAAATTGTTTCTTTCTGGCTGCTTGCAGTATTTTCTCCTTGATCTGGGAATTCGGTGACAATATTCCTAGGAGTTTTCTTTTGGGGATCTTTGTCAGGAGGTGATCAGTGGATTCTTTCAATTTCTATTTTCCCCTCTGGCTCTAGAATATCAGGGCAGTTCTCTTTGATAATTTCTTGAAAGATTATATCTAGGCTATTTTTTTGATTTTTTTTTTGATCCTGGCTTTCAGGTAGTCCAATAATAGGGTGTTATTTTCTTCAGTATTTTTTGGGGTCTCCTTTAGCATGTCACTGACTTGTTTTTCATGGTTTTCTCACATCACTCTCATTTCTCTTCCCATTTTTTCCTTTACTTCTCTAACTTGCTTTTCCAAATCCTTTTTGACCTCTTGCATGGCCTGAGACCAGTTCATGTTTTTCTTGCAGGCTTTTGATGTAGGCTCTTTGACTTTGTTGACTTCTTCTGGCTGTATGCTTTGGTCTTCTTTGTCACCAAAAAAAGATTCCAAAGTCTGAATCTGAATCTGAGGCCATTTTCGCTGCCTGGCCGTGTTCCCAGCCAACTACTTGACTCTTGGGTTTTATGTCTGGGTATGACTGCTTGTAGAGTAGAGAGTCCTTGTTGCAAACTTGAGGGGTTGCGCTGTTGTTTTCAGAGCTATTTCTACACAGCAAGCTCTGCCACACCAGCACCCCTCCTCCCCCAAGAACCTCCAACTTGGAATGCAACTCAGATCTGAGCAGGCTCAGCACTCCCATTGGGATCTGCCACTGAATTCCTCCCACCAGGTGGGCCTGGGGCCGGAAGCACCTGCAGCTGTAGTTCTGTAGCTGCACCACCTCTGCTGCCCCTGGGGTAGTGGCTGAACTGCTAACTCCTTTCACTCTGTTCCCACAGATTTTTTTCCCACTAACCTTCTTTGTTGTCTTTGGTGTTTATGGGTTGAGATGTCTGATAACTGCCACAGCTCACTGATTCAGAGCACTAGGGCCTGTTCTGCCTGGCTCCTGGTCTGGTTGGTCTGGGTGCATCCCACACTGGGCTCTGTTCTGCTCCACTCACAGCTCCCATGAGATAAACCTTACCCAGCGACCATCCAGGCTGTCCTGGGCTGGAGCTCCGTTTCCCTCTGCTATTTCATGGGTTCTGCAGTTCTAGAATTTTTTCAGAGCCATTTTTGTAGGTGTTTGGAGGGTCCTGGAGGTAAGCTTTAAGCAAGTCCTTTCTTTCCAGCTGCCATCTTGGCTGTGCCCTCTAATGCATTTTTTAATGTGACTGTTGATAGCTTTGATTTCTTCAAAATAGGACTGATTCTTATCCTTTTAGCATTTATCAATTTTGTTAATGGCAATAATTTTTTAAATTAAATTTGGCTCAGTTCCCTATGTTTTGGGAAATAAGACTATCAGAAATATTTCTGTAATTCCTGCCATTTCCCTCCCCCCCCCAAGGTATGCTTTCTAATTTTGACTCAATTTGTTTCATTTGTGTGAAAAAGTAATTTCATATAATCAAAATTACCCATTTTACCTCCTGTGGTACTCTCTATCCCTTTTTTTGTCATAGAATCTTCCCTTATCCATAGATCTAACAGGTAATATTTTTCTGTTACCCTAATTTGCTTATGATATCACCCTTTCTGTCTAAATTGTGCACTCATTTTACCCTTACCTTAGTATACAGCATGAATTGTTGGTCTATGCCTAGTTTCTTCCACACTGTTTTCTATTTTTCTCAGTAGTTTTTACTGAGTAGTATGTTATTAACCCCAAAGTTTGGATCAAATCTTTGAGTGTATCAAATATTAGGTTATTGTGGTAATTTACTTCTTTATATTGTGTTCTTTTTATTAATTAATTTGTTTTTAGTTTTCAACATTCACTTCCACAATATTTTGAGTTCTAAATTTTTTTTCTCATCTCTTCCTTCCCCCCACCACAAGGCATCATGCATTCTGATTACCCCTTTCTCCAATATGTCCTCCCTTCTATCACCACCCCTCCCCTTTTTATCCCCTTGCCTTCTATTTTCCCATAGGTCAAGATAGATTTCCATACCCCATTGGGTGTATATCTTGCTTCCCAGCTGCATGTAAAAACAATATTTAACATTGGTTTTTAAAACTTTGAGCACTACCTTCTCTCCCTTTCACCATTTCCACCCACCCTTGTTGAGAAGGCAAGCAATTCGATGTAGGTTAAACATGTGTAATCATGCAAAACACTTCCAAAATAGTCATGTTGTGGAAGACTGACTATATTTCCCTCCATCCTATCCTTCCCCCATTTATTCTATTCTCTCTTTTGACCCTGTCCCTCCCCAAAAGTGCTTCTGATTACCCCTTCACTCCATTTGCCCTCCCTTCTATCATCCTCCTCTTTCTTCTTCCCTCCCCCCTATTTGCCTGAAGGGTAAGATAGGTTTCCACATTCAATTGAGTATGTTGTAATATGTTATTTCCTCCTTAAGCCAAATCCAATGATAGCAAAGTCCATTCATTCCCTCTCACCTCCCCCATCTTCCCCTCCAGTGTAAAAGCTTTTTTTTTGCCTCTTTTATGTGAGATAATTTAGCCCATTCTACATCTCCCTTTCTCCTTATCCCACTATATTCCTCACTCACCCCTTAATTTTATTTTTTAGGTATTATCCCTTAATATTCAATTCATCCTGTTCTCGCTCTGTGTGTGTGTATACATGTGTGCATATGTATATGTATACATGTAACTGTGTATGTATATGTACGTATATATGTAACATGTGTGTGTATACTGAGAAAGGTCTCATGAGTTACAAATATTATCTTTCCATCTAGGAATATAAATGCTTCAGCTTTAATAAGTCCCTTATGATTTCACTTTCCTGTTAACCTTTTCATACTTCTCTTGAGTCTTGCATTTGAAAGCCAAATTTTCTATTTAGCTCTAGTCTTTTCATCAAGGATGCTTGCAAGATTTCTATTTCACTGAATTTCCATTTTTTCCCTGAAGGATTATACTCAGTTTTGTTGGGTAGGCAATTTAGCAAATTGGTTTTAATCCTAGGTCCTTTGCCCTCTGGAATATCATATTCCAAGCCCTTCAGATGATCCCTTAATGTAGAAGCACCTGAAACTCATGTTGCCCTGATTGTGTTTCTACAATAATAGAATCGTTTCTTTTTGTCTGCTTGCAATATTTTCTCCTTGACTTGGGAACTCTAGAATTTGGCTACAATATTCCTAGAATTTTTCCTTGTGGGATCTCTTTCAGGAGGTGACTGAGGGTGGATTCTTTCCATTTCTATTTTACCCTCTGGTTCTAGAATATCAGGGCAGTTTTTCTTAAAAATTTCTTGAAAGATGTGTCCAGACTTTTCTTTTTTTGATCATGCATTTCAGGTATTTCTATGATTTTTAAATTACTTCTGCTGGATCTATTTTCTAGGTCAAATTGTTTTCTTTTAACTCTTTGTTAATGTAGACCTCTGCTTTTAGTGTGGAAATTGCTCTGTCCTAAGCTTCTGGGGTTTTGTGCAGCTGTTTCCAGAGTTACTTCTAGAGACCTGTAAATTTTCAGTTCTTCCAAGGTGGTATGATGAAAGGAGAACTGTTTACTGCTCTCCAAATCTGTGCTCTGGTCTGTGAGTGACCAAAAGCACTCTTTTCTGCCTTGGAACTGTGAGGAGGACTCCCTCTCTGCTGCCACCACAAGCTTTACCACGCCAGTGTTCCTCCCTGCCCCAGGACTACCACCCAGGAGTGTGACCCAGATCCAGTGCCAGCAAAGAGATCCCCACAATCCCCCTCTGATCAGCCTCTTGATTCTCCACTCCCATTGTCTGGGGTAAGAGCTCCAGAAGCTGCCAACACTGCCAGGTATGCTGCTGTTGCCGCCCTGAGGCCGGATTGCTTTCGTTTCCCACACAAATCCAACAGACCTTTCCTACTGACATGTTAAATTGTCTTTGACATTTGTGGGTTGGGAAGTCTGGAAACTGCCATAATTGCCAGTGATTCAGTCCCTTGAGGCTTGAGCCAGGTTTGCTGGGGCCAGGTTTGTGCTGTTACTAACTGCCCTTCTCTTTCGGACTGGTGCAACTAACCCTTCTGTTGACATTGGGGTTGTCTTGGGGTGGAAAGCTTTTTCATTCCCTTATTTTGTGGGTCCTGCTGCTCTAAAATTTGTTTAGAGTCATTTTAACAGGCATTTGAAGGAGTTTTGGGGAGAGCTCAAGCAAGTCCTTGCTTTTACTATGTATGTTGTATTCTTAATCTATTCCAATGATTAACCACTTCCTTATCCAGTATGAGTTTTTTTGATGATTATCACTTTGTAGTATGGTTTGAGATCTGGTCCTGTTAGGCTGTCTTCCTTCATTTTTTCCCATTGATTACTTTAATATTTTTTATCTTTGTTCTTCCAGAGGAATTTTATTATTATTTTTAACTCTACAAAATAATTCTTTGATAGTTTGATTATTAGCAATGCACAAATTAATTTTGATAGAGTTTTTTTATTATATTAGCTCAGCCTAATAATGAGCAATCAATATTTCTCCAAATATTTAGATCTGACTTCATGTGAAAAAGTCTTTTTCGATTTTATTCATATAGTCTCTTGGTTTGCTTGGTTGTTAGACTCCCAAGTATTTTATACAGTCTGTAGCTATTTCAAATTGAATTTCTTTATCTCTTCCTGCTGAGTTTTGTTGTTAATGTATAGAAATGATGATGATGGTTTATGTGAATTTATTTTATATCCTGCAATTTTGCTAACATTGTTAATTGTTTTGACTCATATTTTAGTTGATTCTCTTAGATTTCTTCAGAATACCATCCCATCATATGTAAAAAGAAAAAAAGTCATAATTTTTATTATTCATTCACTATTCTTATTCTTTCAATTTATTCTTTGCTTGTTGCTATGACAAGCATTTCTATTACAATTTTGAATGATAATGATGTTAATGGACATCCTTGGTTAATCCCTGATTTTATCAGAAAAGTTTTTAATTTATACAAATTTAGACTACAATTTTCAATTTGATTCAGCATATATTTTGCTTTATTTTGTTTTGTTTTGAATAACTACCATATACCAATCAAGGTATATGGTAGTTTCTTGGCATACAAAATACCAAATATCAAGAAGCCTACATTCTACTCTATGGAAACAACATGTAGACAGATAAGTAAAAACTATCCTCCTACTAATGGCCTTTTTTTGGGGGGGGGGGGGGAACATTCGGGGCAGTAGCACCAACAGCTGGGGAAGGCATGAAATACCTCGAGTAAGATGTGTCAATGGTCTGAACCTTCAGGGGAAGTGGTTGTGAGAAATATCTAAGGATTTCAACTGCCTACAAAGCCAATGTGTCAACTATGTGCCATGGAAGCTAGTATCTAGAAATAATTAGGCCTGTGATAGTACCATTTTATCTTGGTCAAAATCTATCTGGGCAATTTTCTAAAGTTTTTTTCATTAGTTTTAGGAAGAACATTGTAAACTGGAACACAACAGATAAGTTAACTTTTAACTTAAAACTAGATTTATGGTCTTTAATGTGAAGGATTAACAATCAACAGAGTCAATCAGAGCATGTCTTCACCTAAAATTTTTCTCTGTTCTAATGGAGTTGTTAATAATCTTTTTAAAAACTCCATACTTATAGCTCTCAGATAATTTATGTGTAACTTGTACCATGAAAACCCATACTTAGGGTATGTTGTAATGTGTTCCACATCATGGAAATGCACACACCTGCTTCTGAGGAAACATGTGCACAGCTCAGCTTAGTAGGATTTGAGGTTTGGATATAACACAGCCATGGGTGATCTTTTGGACAACTACACTGTGACAGTTGAAAGCAAGTGGGGAGAATCATATCAAAGGTATATCAGATAAGAAAGGTATCCAATCTAGGAGGAGTTACTCACTCCATGCAATGTAAAAATAAAGCGATATTGCACTATTCCTTTCACTTCCTTGGAGTGTTCAGGTAGTATCATTTAATACTAGACCTTTTCATAATGGATACGGGATGGGGAACTTTTAAGCCCTAACTGCCTGAGCCTTAGTCACTGACTATCTCTTCTGCTTTGTTTTCATTTGCTTGATTCTGGGTGAGCACTGATCCAAAGTTGGTTTTACCAAGACTTAAAGGCAGCTACCTGAGTTTGAGAAGCTTAGAAATTTTGAGTATTCAGTCAATATCATATCGTTGCTTATGATTTCATTCAGTACGATGAACCCAAGAGTTAGTTGACCTGACCAAAAGACATGGACCTGGAGGAAATTAAGTGTACAGGACAGAGCCAAAGGGAGATATAATGTGCCTATTCCATGGTCCCATGAACTACTTTATGATCTAGGTTTGACCTTCCCAAAGAGTATAACAGTAGTTATCAGTTGCTAAATCTGTTTTAAGTTTCTTTAAATGTATGTACTGAAACCTCATGCCTGTTATAAGCATTTCTATGTGAATGTATTTGTACATAGAAAATGAGTATCTCTCCTATAACTGGGCTATATTATATGGTAAATGTTTCTCTATTCCTTTCTTTGGGAAATCTTAAACATAATCCAAAGTCTAAACTTTAAGCATTTTTCCCTCCTACCCCTAGGCACTAGAGTGGTAAGGTGTTAAGAACCAAAGAGTTTGACAAAAGAAGTTCATCCTTTTTGTAGACCAAAGGGTCTCCAAAACTAAACCAAGTTGTATATCATAGGTATAGAGTTGAGAGGGAAGGGAGAGATCTCACTATCCCATCCACCTGGGCCCAGCAGCTTTTATTTATTGTTACAACAATGGTACTAATGTATTTATAAACTAATATTTTATAGCCTTTAAGTGACTCAATGAAATATACTTTACTATGATTAAAAACAAGAAAAGAACAACAGATTTTATCCATGCCAATTTTAAAAATAGGTCAAGGTTTTTACTGTTAAAGAGATGATGTGGAATGAGTAATCATATAATTGACTTGTGCAGCATAAACATCTTATTGCAGATGAGTTGTGCCAACATTATGCTATTGAATAGGAGAAGAGAGGAGGCTGGATCACCTTTGGAAAATTGTCCATTTTTAATGACCCAAACTATTATAAAAACCCATTTTTAAACACCAATATTCTTTCATTTCTGACATATGTCTGTGAGTCATAGAAACCTTTCATGTAAGAAGAATCTAATCTATATATAACTCAAAGGTCAATGGTGAAATATATAGTAGGATTTAGTAGTCTCTTTTAAAATTGCATCCTGGAACAATTTTGCTAACATTGTTCTCTACACAAAGCCAAGTTAACTGTCTAATTCACCAATTCATTTGGATAATTCATTAATTCACTGCAACACAAATTCATATCAGGTGTCAGAATATATTTGTTAGTCAATTAAAGTAATTAAAATAGTCAATCCAACCTTACCGATTGCTAAAAATTACAAGTCAAATTCCTGTCCCTTCATTCATTCTCTTCTAAATATACGAAACTAAGTACTCCTATGAATAATGGTTATGTGACACAGAAGACCTTAAATGTGAGTGAATATATGTGTACATGCATGTATGCATCTATATATATATATATGTGTGTTCAGTGATATTTCCATGTGCCACTTTATCTATAAGATCTCTTTCTTTCCTAAACATTTTCTAAATGAGAATATAGTACCTCACATTAGAAAAAAAAGAGAACATCTAAGTTATTGGGAACACATTGGGAACAGCCGAGTTATATGTAATATTGTACATCATAAAATAAAATCATTTTTCTGCTTACACATTAAAATTATGGCATTTTGCAAATTCCAGGTAATTTTAATTCTTTTCCTCCTGTTGTAATACCACCTTTACAGCAGTAAAAGTCAACCTCAATTTAGAGTATCTAAACATCCTCTTACCTTACTTATATATTTTTAATGCCTTTTCATACTCTAAGTACCTTTTTATGAAGAAATGATACTTGTCATCTAGAATACTTTAATTATTAACACAGCTTGTAGGAGATTAAAAAAAAACTTCAAAAAGTAAACTAGTTATCTGTGAAGAACTATTCTGTTTTTAATCAAAGATAGTGCAAGTCTCTTTCATCTTCTGAACAATGGATTGGAAATAGCAGAACTACCCACCTGTTTTGGGTCAATTGATTAAAGGACGTTTTTCGTTTTCCTGTTATTTGAAGTTAACGATTCAAATTAATTGGGAAAGAGAAAAAATAAGATATCAGCACTAGGATAGAGGTAAATAACAGACAGAATATATTAATATCATATACTACAGTACAAAACAGCAAATTTTAAAAATAAAATAACAATAAAAATAAAAACAAAATACTGTGAGTTTTAATGGACACTAAAAACAAACACTGAAATAAAAGTTCATTATGTTTAGGAAGAGACTGATTTATAAATGAAATTAATATCCAAAAAAGAAAAAAAGAAGAAAGAGAACAGAAACAGGTACCTAAGAGCTGTTATTCTTTATGCATTTTGAAGTGATTGTCCTTTAATTTATATTAAATTAATCATTTATTATCACTTTTATTTTATTTTTAAGATATTTAAACTTTGGCTGAAATAGGTAACAATGTAGTCTATTTTTGTTTCTTGGGCAAATTTAAAAATATAAATACAATCTCTTACCTGACAAAACAATCTTGTGCTTTGGACAAATTTAAGAAATGATCCATTATTTACAGACTGCATACCAATAATAGTCCCAAGCAAATATATGAATGATCAAATAAATTGAGAAAACAAATTATTATTATTATTCATAGTTATATTTAATCTACTAAGCTATATTATCACTCAGTTATAGTGAATTTAGTTAATTATATTCAAGAATTGGTCAACCCACTTGTCCAAAAAAGTCCTGTGTCAATGCTTTATTCAAACATATCCAGGTCCTCGAAATCTGTGCTGAAAGAATCAAGCTCTGGCCAATAGGTTCTGCCAAAAAAAGAAAGGCTTTGCAATAGTCTGAGGAGTTTGACAATTTTAGAGAACTCCTGTTTAGAAGATTAACAGCCAAGAGACATATTTTTTGGCCTTGGTCAGTCATGCAGGTATAGAAGGTGTGTGATCTATATTCTTTTTTTTTAACTTCAATTATTCTGATAATGGAGGAAAGACTTTCCTTGTTAAGTAACTTTTTTTTTAATTGAGTATTTCATGAATACTCACAAAATAATACAGTATAGAAGATTTGTTATCTATATTCATTTATAACTTCAATTATTCTGATAATGGAGGAAAGGATCTTATTGTTAAGTGACTTTTTAAAAAATTGAGTATTTTATGAATACTCATGAAATACTAAAGTATGGAAGATGTTATCTATATTCATTTTTAACTTCAATTATTCTGATAATGGAGGAAAGGATCTCATTGTTAAGTGACTTTTTTTTAAATTGAGTATTTCATGAATACTGACAAAATCCTCTTTGGTAGAGATCATTATTATTATTAAAGTCACAAAAACTCATGCACTTGTAGAATTCCCATTGTTGGCTAAAAAAAGGGCAGTAGAGCTGTTTAAATGTAGTTCAAGTTGAAATGCAAGGCAAGCATGCATATGAACCAAAAAAGCCATTAGCATAAAACTTAACTATGACAATGCATAAAAGGATGGGGGAAAATAAATTTTATGTAAATGAATAAACATATTATCCATATTATATTTCTACTATTTTACATACAGAGCAACCCATACACATATATGTGCATGTAGACATGTGAATGTGAATACTATCACATGCATATAAAAACCCCTATATAAACAACACACATGTGTAATTATGCAACTACCTCATTATAATAAAAAGGGAATAATAAAGCTAATTATTTTACTATACAGCTCCTAAAACTTCTTATATGAAAAGTAGTATATATTATATACAAGAAAAATGAGAATCACAATGATAACTGGAAAACCAATCTTGATATTTCAAATCCTCTTTCTATGACATTAGTGACAAGCCCTCTCCCATTATCTAAAAGTTTAGTGATGATTTTCTGTTCAGTTCAAAATAAAGCCTATATAGCCAAGTAATAGAGGAGGAAGTCGATTTAAAATATAATTTGTGGAAACTCAGATCTTTTAACAAAATCTGATATCTCATGTCAGGAGGTTTTAATTGGATGAAGGCAAGGAGATAAGCTGCACTATTTTTTAAACATATTTCTTTTCAGCCTTAAGATTCTATAGTTCTAGGAAGTATGCAATTATTTTTTTTGAGGAAAGACAATTAATTTGAACAAACTAAGTGCCTGCTTTCTGCAAGATACTTTGGTTGTAAGGACAAAACAAAAGAGCCTCTGCCCTCAAATAGTTTACTTCTTACTTTTGTTCTACAAAGATCACTCTTTTGGTGACATGTTTAACACTATTCCTATAATGGGGAAAAGTTGAATCTATTTTTAAATAGTTTGCTGTATAGGGATCTTTGTTAGCATTAGGTTGCAAAAGGCTAAACTCTGTACAGCTATGAGAAATTTTCATTGTAGAGTAATACCTATAGGACTTCTGCAAAGGAGGAATTGAGAACCAGCTTTCTTGATTAGAAGAGGGAAAGGTCAATACACTAAGGGGGAGGTAGCAGTGACACCAGGTATGTGTTTCTATATATTTTTGAGAGCTCTGGCATTCGGCCAGACAAATAGGGCAGAGGAGTTTCAGAGAAAGACAGCACGGAGAAAGACAATTCTGCCCTGTGGAATTCAAGTCCCTGGCATTAGCTGGACACAGACAGATATGGTCCTAGTTAGGGTAATTAACCAAGATAATTAAAGGCAATTAATCCAGCCTCAGCCAGCCAGATTGAGCAAAACCTGGAGATAGAAGACTGAGTCTCTCTTTACAAAGGCCCTCCAGCTACATTCTCCTGCTGTTGGGTTAATTGCAACCTGTCTGCTTTAAAAGACAGTTTGGGATTGGGAATTCTTCTAACATCTTCCTTAGTGAAGAAATGGGCAGATAATATATTTAGTCTATTAAATACTAACATAAAACAACCTTGTTTCAATACTGAGGAAACATTGTAATATTTTAAAAATCAGTTTTATTTGCCAAATAGCATGATAAAGAATAAATTCCTTGAAATAAAGGCTTTGTTTCATTTATTTTGTATCTGTTTTCCCAGTGCCTTAAACATGTTGGCTGCCAATAAATATTTGTTGGTTGATTTATAACATAGATTTTTAACTAGAAGAAATCAAATGAAGTTAGCTTATAAGAAAACAGGGTATTTGTAACTTCTAATATCATATTAGAAGGGAGAGTTCTAGAATATTGTGACCTAGGAAAAGAAAAAAAAACTTCAGGGCAAGTTTGCATCTTAGAACTGAGAGAAAAATCAAATTATTAAATAAGAAGTGGTTAATAATGTTTGAATTTAGTGAAAAGGCAAAAATGTGTGCTGAACATGCTGCATTTCTTTAACTCTTTCTCAATTTTGTTCCTACAGTACTTAGATAATGTATTAATTGTTATAGCTAAGACATATATTATTGAATTATGTTCATTTTTCAAACTTAGATGGAATTCATTGGACATTTTGAAGCCTCTTAATTTTTAATCATATATATCTTGGTAAATATGTGTAAAAAGGTACTAAAAGGGAAGCCTGGATAATATAGCACAGTAGTTCTGATTTGCATCTACAATTAAGGATAGAATCACATAACACTTTGGTTTCCATATAATGGAACCATATCTGTTTAAGCTTTTGGAATGCTCTTTGGGGGAAAGTAATCATGCAGGTGAGGAAGAAAAGAAAATTAGATATAATTAATTTAGCCCTTCAAAAAAAATTAAGTCTATCCCCAAAATAATTTTTTAAATGACTTCCCTAAGATCAACTGGATTCTCCTCAGTTTCCTTTACTCATTGCTCAGGTAATTTTCACTCAGGGTTTTGTCCTGGGCCTATTCCCTTCTTCTATATTATTTCAACTGATGATCTCAACACCATCCATGGTTTCAATATTCCTTTCTATGCTGATGATTCTCAGCCCTAATTCTCTTCTAACGTCAAAACTCATATCTTCAATTGCTCATTAGATATCTCAAACTGGATGTCCCATAGTCATCATAAGCTCAATATATACAAAAGTAAATTTATTGTACTTTGTGTAATGTCTTTTGTTTTTCCCTAAAACCCTCTCCCCCATTCTGAACTTGCTTATTGCTGTTGAGGATACAATCATCCTTCTAGTCTCCAGGCTCTGATTACCTTCACCCCCTTCCCATATCTAAACTGTTACCAAGTCCCATTTGATTTCACCTTTGCAACATCTCTACTCTGTCCTTCTATCCATCTTGAGAATTTTGTGTTTGTTCATAATTGCTACTTCATTATAGAAAGAGGAAATTTTCTAAAAGAAAACAAATACAATATGAGGTTTATGTATCCCTATTGACAACACATCGAGGATTTTAAAATTGCAGATCTAGAGCTTGAAGATGTCCTGGATGTTATTTAGCCAAGGTAATTGTGTATTTTTCCAAGGTCACACAGGTAGCAAGGAGCAGTGGTGTGCTTTGAAAGCAGTTCCTTTAAGCTAATGCTCTTTTGACTGAACCAGATTGCCATCCACAGGGTATATTCATCACCCTTATCCTGAATATTTTTTTAGTTCCTTGAAATGACATTGAGGAGTATTGACTTATTCATGGCTTGTCCACATCTGGCCACTTTTCTGTTTTCAGCCTCTAAAAGGATACACACAGACATGGAAAAGAAGGTCAGAACCCCAGCTAAGTGAAGCATATGGGGCTGCGTAAAGAGCTTAGACTTGAGTCCTCCAGAGAAGGCCACCATTCTATACTACCACAGGAATATGTCAGTTATGGGGATGGAAGGCATGGAGAAGCAGTGGCAAAGGGATAAAATTCATAGAGGAATATCAACCTATCTGAGGAGATTCTAGACTATCTGCTGGAGAGAAGAGAAGGTTACCCCATGTCCCTCCAACTGAGGGGCAGCAAGGGATAGAACTATGACATGAAGAAGTAAACAGAGATCTCATTTTCAACTAGTACCATATGGCTCTTTCCTTTTCCAAGAAAGCCTAGAGAATGGGAGCTCTGTATGTTTGGAAGACTATGTAGGTCCTTTGAGCATGGAGGGGCCCAGAAAGAAGGAGATTTGTTCTGCTATTCATGTGCTTAGGTACAAGACATTTGAGGGTTTATTTGTTGTTTTGAGTTTGTGTATGTTCACTAGAGTGGAATTAAGCTAGACCCCCTGTTGTGTGCATTGTTATACTGAATGATTGGATAGGAACTGAAGACCTATTTACTTCTTATGGCAAGAACTATGCATGAGCTATATTCTGGTGTTCCTATGTGGGAGAAAAAATGAATCAAGCTCTTAGGTTTTCAAATCAAGAATTCCTAATTGTCTCTGAATCAGACATATCTATTGATTTGTGTGAAATTCTCCTCCTTGCTTATCAACCCAGTTGAACCCTGTCCTTACAAACCATGAACTGGGATTCTGCATTACAGATTCCTCCAAAATATTTTTTTAAAACAACATAGTCCATTACAAGAACTGTATGAAAACTTTCCAGGATATGGATCTTCTGACTTAAAATGCAAATCACTTTTAATTACACCAGACTACTGCTATTCAATAAACATTAAACACTGTGTAAAGAGTACTATGCTAAGAACTAAGGGGAAATACAAAAGTTAAATAACATATACATTATTTCATGGTGGAGATTTTAGTGCAGTAAGGGAGATGAGATGAACTGATAAGTATAATGTCAAATAAAAGGCATGCATTTCAAAGCTGCAAATCAAAGTGATATTAGGAATATAGTGGGGAAAATATATATCTGATTGTAGTTTTGGGAAGACTTCACAAAAAGGCATCATTTTAATTAGACTTTACAGGCTAGGTAGATTTCAACAGGTGATAAATCAACTACAAAGAAAACTTTGTTCCACAAAACTCTGATTATCAATTTCAAGCAAGGCCAGAAATAAGCTTACTTATGCTCATGAAAATTACTGAATACTATCATGCAGAATGACCTTAATACAAAAAGAAATGGAATAAGGTTGCCTTATTAATGGTGATCTTCTAGAGTTGTTTTTCTTATATCAGTGCACTATTTGAGTCAGGCCACTAGATGAGTTCCTCAATGAGCTACACTGACACTTAAAAGATACACATATAATAATGGTGGAGTGGAGGTTGAAGGCAGAAAAAAAATTAATAATCAATTAATCCCCTCCCCCCAGTTAATGCAGCTCATTTTTTATGATCACTTAATTCATTTCCTCTTTAAGCACATTTATTTTGTAAAGGAATTCCAACAGGACAATGAGTTGGAGACAGAAATGAACTACAGTTGATGAGTGGATTGGTTTGCATTGGCCCATCAACTTCATTGGTTCAACAAATTCTCATATTTTTAAAAAAAATATATTCCCTTGGTAATGCTTTGTTTGTGAATCATGGGTTGCTACAACATGAGAAGAATTAAAAAAAAACTGCAAATGACCTAAAGAGTATTGAAACTGTGGTACATGAAAATGAGCTGCAAAAACTTGCATGTTGAAAGAGGTGTAACAAGTACTGTATCATTAATTAAGAGCAAACTGGAAATGGAGCAGGTCCCAAAAGAAAGTGAGACAAATGGACATTCCAAGGGTGGCACTGATATCCTAAAAGATTCCTAAATGATCCAGAGGGAGAAATCCATTCATTCAAATGTTTATATAAGTTTTATGGACGTAAGCATGAGCAAGAATTACATAGGATGAGAAAGCATGGTTGAGTTACAATAAATACCAGGGGGAGAATTTTGCCCACAGCGATCAAATACAGATCCAATAAACTATCAAAATGATGAAGTGAAATAGCATCTAGTATGATTGTATAGGAAAATGACAGTTGTTGCAAATGCTATATGTCTAGAAAAGAATATTTTGAAGGTGACTTAGTCTTCTCTGATTCTCTTTGGAAATTTTAATTAAACAGAACACTGACAGCCTTTACAGCTAAAGCATAGCAATGACTAGCATATATCAATATCCTTTCACTCCACAGAGAACATTTGAATCTCTGTGAAAACCATAACATATGACTTCATAAGTTAATGGTGAAAGGACAACATTGTGACAGATGGGTAAAAATAAAAATAGTGTAAATATAGAACAAGAGGAAACCCATAAATATCTTGAAGTTAAGAAAAAACTCACAAATTGTCAATTAAAGGAAAGCTGATAAATGTATTGTGACACACATTCAGTAAAATAGAATTGGCCATTGCAGATCTTGGATCCATCTCATGTACCATCAAGTGTTAGTGACTAAATAGCATAAGGAGCCCTTAAAATTATTTGTCATGATGAGTTGTGAGGGAAATCACTAAATTTAGGTTGTTTCCAGTTTGTGAAGCTGATTTTAGGTTGGATAAATTTTTTTTAAATCAGTAAAAATGATCAAAAAATTTTTTGTTTGTTTGCTTACTTATTTTGTCTAAGGAAATGGGATTCCATTCTCCTGATTTTGGAAATTCCCTATAGTGATATAGCCAAGAAATTAACCTGTAACTTGAAGTCTTAGAGAATTTCCTAGGGCTTAAGGGACTTGTTAGTGGTAAGACAGATATAGTAAAACAACAAACAGTAATCCTAAATTTTGTGCAGCCAAATTCTGAATTAGCAGTGATCTTGGTTGACTATTAGATCAGAGGCAAGAAGATACTGAGAATCTCACAAGTTTTACACAATATAATTAATTTAATTAAAATCTTTATTGATATACCAATAAGAGATATTCTATCAATGTTGTTGTGCTAAATAAAACTGGAAAATAAAAGAAAATTTCTAGGCAATGAAAGCCTAGTTGATATATTTTGCCTCATTAGAGAGAGACAAACAAAGGAATTGATGTAGTTGGTTTCATCATATATTTAATTGCAGCAAGACAAAAAAAAAACATGGGACACTGGTTCATATTTTCTTCCAAGATTTTTGGTATGTATAAGAAAAAAATCACATATCGATGATTGTTTTACATACCAAAATCTGCTACTGAATCTGAAGTGGTAAAAAAGAAAAATCAATGAAGATGATAGAACAAAATGAAAGAGGAAAAGGAAGCAGTAGAGCCCAGGTTCCCTCTCAACTAGTCCAACAAAGGTCTAAGAAGAAAATTAGACAGAATGGTGGTTGAGAAGAACAAGAAAAAAACACAGTGAGTTATTTCTAGCCCAAGTCAGCATAAGGAGATAGAGCTCTATAGGCACTGGAAAAGAGATCTGTCCAGAAAGACCAAATAGGTAACTTTGTACCAAGGCAAGCAGAGATCATAGATTCATCAGACACAGGTATGACAATGAGTACTTTTCAGGGAATAAGAACAGGAGCCAGTGAACAGTTATGTTTCTCTAACCTTGGAGTTTGATCATGGATCCAGCTTGGACTAAATCAGGGACCTGAAGCAAGGTGGGGAGCTGGGAGACAATGAACCTAGGTCTGCATAAAGAGCAAAGAACAGTCTTAGGTAAAGCTGAAACTGTTCTGGAAAATTTGTACTGGGGAAAGAGAAGGAATACAAGCAAACAGCAGCTATGTGACTCTGACCCATGAGTTCAATAACTGATTTAGCCTCTACATGCTGTGTGTAACCAGAGTAGGGAGATGAGAACATAGGAACACTTAAAATCTGATATCCCTGAACCAGGAGTCTTACACTTAGCTAACAGAGATTGGAATAAGTAGAAGTTTACTGGCAATCCAAATAGAGACAACTCTGCAGTTGTGTTGCTCAAACCTACCTTAGGGTCACAAACTTGCAAAGATCAGACAAAGAGAGATGTGATCAGATTTCATTTTAGAGCAAATTATTTAGGGAATTTACAAAGTTGGCAAGTCCTTAACCTGAGCCATTCCAGAGACCTTAGCATGGTACTCCATACACAAAGAAAGCTGTAACAATACGCCCAACAGCACAGCCTGAAAAAATGGTCCTGCCACCACCACCAGAAGTGTAAAGATGCTGGCTGTAACATAAATTTCAATTTGGAAAGTAAGGCTGAAAGGACTCTCAACACAAATAGCTTTTATGATGCCACAGAAAGTCAAAACACAACCTCACCCAAAATAGAATAATTTCAAAATCTCTACAAGTAAAACTTGAAAAAAGTAGACCTTAGAAACTGTCAGCTATAATTTCTGGAAATGATGCATGAGTTTAAAATAAGTTTGTAAATGTAATGAAAGTATTAGAGGAAAGAATTGGAAAAGAAGTGAGAATTTTATATGAAAGACTTAGAAGACTTAACAGATTAGTAAAAGAGGTAAAAAATGTAGTCCAAATAAAATCATCCTTGAAGATTAAAGTAGACGAAGCAGAAGTTAATCTCTATGATACAATAATTTTTTTATTTTCTTTTTTAATTTATTTAACATATTTAGTTTTCAGCATTGATTTTCACAAGAGTTTGAATTACAAATTTTCTCCCCATTTCTACCCTCCCACCTACTCCAAGATGGCATATATTCTGGTTGCCCTGTTCCCCAGTTAGCGCTCCCCTCTGTCACCCCACTCCCCTTCCATCCCCTTTTCCCTTCCTTTCTTGTAGGGCAAGATAAATTTCTACACCCCCTTGTCTGTGTATCTTATTTTCTAGTTGCATGCAAAAACATTTTTGTTTGTTTTTGAACATCTGTTTTTAAAACTTTGATTTCCAAATTCTCTCCCCTCATCCCTTCCCACCCACACTCCCTAAGAAGTCAAGCAATTCAACATAGGCCACATGTGTATCATTATGTATAACCCTTCCACAATACTCATGTTGTGAAAGACTAACTACATTTTGCTCCTTCCCAACCCATCACCCTTTATTGAATTTTGTCCCTTGACCCTATCCCCTTTCAAAAGTGTTTGTTTTGACTACCTCCACCCCCATTAGCCCTCCCCTCCATCATCCCCCCCATTTATTTTTATCTTCTTCCCTCTTCTTTCCTGTGGGGTAATATTCCCCATTGGGTATGTATGGTATTCCCTCCTTAGGCCAAATCTGATGAGAGCAATGTTCACTCATTCCCCCCTCATCCGCCCTCTCCCCTCCTCTCACAGAACTGCTTGCTCTTGCCTCCTTTATGCGACATAATCCACCCCATTCCATCTCTCCTTATCTCCCTCTCTCAGTATGTTCCTCTCTCATCCCTTAATTTGATTTTATTTCTTTTAGACATCTTCCCTTCATCTTCAACTCACCCTGTGTCCTCTCTCTCTCTCTCTCTCTCTCTCTCTCTCTCTCTCTCTCTCTCTCTCTCTCTCTCCCTGTATATATATATATATATATATATATATATATATATATATATACACACACACACAGATATATACATACATACACATTCACCCATATATACATAAACATATATATGTATGCATATTCCCTTCAGCTACCCTAATACTGAGGTCTCATGAATCATACACATCATCTTTCCATGTAGGAATGTCAACAAAAGAGTTCACCTTTAGTAAGTTCCTTGCAATTTCTTTTTCTTGTTCTTTTTCTTGATTACCTTTTCATGCTTCTCTTGATTCTTGTGTTTGAAAGTCAAATTTTCTATTCAGTTCTGGTCTTTTCACTGAGAAAGCTTGAAAGTCCTCTATTTTATTGAAAATCCATATTTTGCCTTGGAGCATGATACTCAGTTTTGCTGGGTAGGTGATTCTAGGTTTTAATCCTAGCTCCATTGACCTCCAGAATATCATATTCCAAGCCCTTCGATCTCTTAATGTAGAGGCTGCCAGATCTTGGTTTATTCTGATTGGGTTTCCACAATACTCAAATTGTTTCTTTCTGGTTGCTTGCAGTATTTTCTCCTTGATGTGGGAGCTCTGGAATTTGGTGACAATATTCCTGGGTGATTTCTTTTTCTATTTGAGGAGGCAATCGATGGATTCTTTCAATTTCTATTTTTCCCTGTGGCTCTAGAATGTCAGGGCAGTTCTCCTTAATAATTTCCTGAAAGATGATATCTACTCTCTTTTTTTGATCATGGCTTTCAGGTAGTCCAATAATTTTTAAATTATCTCTCCTGGATGTATTTTCCAGGTCAGTGGTTTTTTGCAATGAGATATTTCACATTGTCTTCCATTTTTTCATTCCTTTGGTTCTGTTTTATAATATCTTGATTTCTCATAAAGTCACTAGCTTCCACTTGCTCCAATCTAATTTTTAAAGTAGTATTATTTTCTTCAGTGGTCTTTTGGACCTCCTTTTCCATTTGGCTAATTCTGCCTTTCAAGGCATTCTTCTCCTCATTGGCTTTTTGGAGCTCTTTTGCCATTTGAGTTAGTCTGTTTTTTAACGTGTTGTTTTCTTCAGTGTATTTTTCAGTATTTTTTTGCATCTCCTTTAGCAAGTCATTGACTTGTTTTTCATGGTTTTCTTGCATCCTTCTCATTTCTCTTCCCAATTTTTCCTCTACTTCTCTAACTTGCTTTTCCAAATCCTTTTTGAGCTCTTCCATGGCCTGGGACCAGTTCATGTTTTTCTTGGAGGTTTCTGTTGTAGGCTCTTTGACTTTATTAATTTCTTCTGTCTGCATGTTTTGGTCTTCTTTGTCAGCAAAGAAAGAATGCAAAGTCTGAGACTGAATCTGGGTGCGTTTTCGCTGCCTGGCCATATTCCCAGCCAGCTAACTTGACCTTTGAGTTTTTCAGTGGGGTATGACTGCTTGTAGACTACAGAGTTCTATGTTCCACGTTTGGGGGGGAGTTGCCAGCTCTGCCACACCAGCACTGCTCCTTCCCCAAGAACCCCCAACCCGAACTGGGCTTAGATGTTCAGCAGGCTTTGCACCCCTGCTCTGATCTGCCACTTAATTCCTCCTACCAGGTGGGCCTGGAGCCAGAAGCAGCAACAGGCGTAGCTGCCCCACCTCCGCTGCCCCCGGGGCTGGAAGCCGAACCGCGAACTCCTTCCACTCCCGCAGCTTTTCCCACTAACTTTCTCAGCAGTCTTTGGTGTTTGTGGGTTGAGAAGTCTCGTAACTGCCTCAGCTCACTGATTCAGGGTGCTAGGGCATGCTGTGCCTGGTTGCTGGTCTTGTTGGTCCACACTGCTCAGGCTGGGCTCTGCTCCACTCCGTTCCCAGCTCCCAGCTCTGAGCTCCGTGTGGGATAGACCTCACCCAGAGACCATCCAGGCTGTCCTGGGCTGGAGCCCTGCTTCCCTCTGCTGTTTTGTGGGTTCTGCCTAGAATTGGTTCAGGGACATTTTTTATAAGTTTTTGGAGGGACTTGGTACAGAGCTCATGCTATTCCTTGCTTACCAGCTGCCATCTTGGCTCCACCCCTGATACAATAAATTTTAAAGCAAACAAAAAGACTAAAAAAATTCTTATGGTAAATCAAAACAAAAAGCCTAGATTAGAGAAAACTTAAGAATCATTAGATTACTTGAAGTCAAGACCAAAAAAAATGAGTCTAGATATCATAATTCAAGAAATCATGAACCACCCAAATCTTTTAGCATAAAAGGAAAAAGTAATAATAAAAATAATTTACCAGTCACTTCTTGAAAGAAAGCTACAGTGAAAAAAATCCAAGAAACAAAATAGCTAAAATTTGGAGATTCTAGGTTAAAAAATAATGCAACTAGTCAGAAGAATAGATTTGAGCAACATGGAAACAAAACCTGATTACCAAGATTTAGTAGCTACCACTACCAAAAAGGAGTAGAGAATTTGAAACACAATATTCCTAATGGTAAAAAGGTAGAGCTCAAACTAAGAATGACTCATTAGAAATGGTGTATCATCTGAAACAGAAAAGAGATTTTGAATGAAATAGATAACTTCCAAGTACTTGTGACCCAAAACAAGGGACAAAGGAAACATACAAAGATTAAAGTATAAGTGATCCATCAGAAATGGAGTATTTTCAAATATTTCTGATCACTAGGCCAAACTTGAGTAGAAATTTTGAAACTAAAGGACAATAGAAAAAAAAAAGACATGCAAAGATTAACAACAATAGTAACAAAAAATCATATATATATATATATATATATATATATATATATATATATATATTCATCCATCAGAATTGACAAAACAAGGATGAAATATTTAGATTCTAAGAAGAGAAGATGCAAGTGTTTTCTTACTACCCTAATGTCATCTTGGGTTTTAGGGCATCTGCAAGTGGCAATGCTATGTATGGATGACGACAAAAGGAAGGAAAAAAAAGAAATTAGAGGGGAAAGGGAATATGCTTGGAAGAGAAGATAGAGAAATTGTGGGGGAGATAATTATCTTACTCAATTGGGTTGAATGAGTAGAAGATTATACCCAAAAAAAGCCAAAAAGTTTGTAGTACAAGAACAGAATCCCTTGAACTTTATTTTTCTTTGAACTAGTCAAAAAATGGTAGAACACATACAGACATATATACGCAAACACAGAAAGTTTGGTACAGAAATTCATTCAACCACTTTGGAGAAACAGAAAAAAAAAATAGGGGAAAAAGAGAGGAGGTAAAAATAAGAGAGCAGAGAGATTCAGGAAGTGATTAATTAAAAGTAAAACAGAGTCTAACTTCAGAGCATGGATCACGATAAAGGGTTTAAGAGGAAAGGAAAAAAAAATAAACACAAATCTATGATTAAAATGTGGTCAAGCAAAAGATAAGAGAGGCAGGAAAACTGAAGAAGACAATATCAAGCATGAAAGGTGCTCAGTGTACTCCCCTATTAATGTCCTTTTCTTTGCAAATAAGGATGCAAAGAGAAAAGATGGGGAACAGATAAAAGGATAGAATGAAATGCATGATTAATCATCTTAATTGTGAATGTGAATGGGCTGAATTCACCCACAAAATGAAAAGGAATGCAGCCTGAAGTAGAAAGCAGGATTTAACGATGCATTATTTATATAAAAGAAAAATGAACCAAAAATTCACACAGAGTAAAAGTAAACAGATGAATTAAAATAATAATACTCAGCTGAATTTAAAAACAAATTGATAACTGCATTTCAATATAATTGATTTCCTTGGTTTCATTTCAACATAATAGCTTTCTTTTGTAATATTGTTTATTTTATTTTGTGTTCTTTTTTAAAAAAATACCCTGAGAAAGTAGCCATAAGCTTCACTAGACTTTCAAAAGGTTTTATTGTGCGAGCATATGTGTGCATGTGCCCACATACATGAATGCATGCACACACACACACACACACACGCACACTCACGCACACACAAATTGCACACACTTAAGAAATTTTACTTTGTCCTCTCAGATCCAGTATGTCAGACACCCCTAGAGGTTTGTGTCATCTGTAAATGTGATAAATATATTTATAACTTACATCAAGAAATTGGTAAATATATTGAACAGTACAAGAGTAAGCACTGATTCCTATCATACTCTACTGAAAACCTCCTTTCACAGAGACATTGAATTATTATCAACTATGCTTTAGTCAGGTCCTACATATTGTCCTATCTATACATGCATGTATACACATATATGCATATATACACATATGTGTATCCATCTTCTACATAAGAATAGTATGATATAATTCATCAAAAGCTTTGTTCAAATCGAGGTAAACCATATCTATAGCATGGCCCTCCTTTACTAATTTAATTATCTTGTAAAAAAGGAAATGAGACTTGACCTGTGCTTTACTGATTCAGTCTGGCTCTTTTTAAGCACTGCTTCTCTTTCTAGAATTCATCAGCCCTCTCATTAATGATCTTTTCTAAAATATTCTGAGGAAGCGAAGTCACTGGCTTATAGTTGGCAGATGACTTAATTTTTTTTTTTTGCAAAATAGACCTGTATTTGCCCTTCTGCCTCTCATTTGTAATAACAATGTTGCTAGCAGCTGCTGTGGAGATGAAAGACCAACACCAGCACACAGAAGGGCTGCCAGCACAGATTCTTTGATCTGCTTTTCTAAGGAAAGCAACTTTAAGGGGTTAACAATCTGAATTTATTTAAACATACCTATATCATTCTCTTAGTTCAGGGGGAAAATCCAGCATCCTGACCTTCAGAGAGAATACAAACAGAAATTACAAACATACATTATATAAACAGAGCAAATAAACAGAAAACTTTCTATCCATAGCAATACATAGCACCAACGTGGGTTTTCAAAGTTGCAGGGGGGCTGCTTCAAAGGCTACCCAGAGTATCATCACCAACATTCTTTCAATGAGTGTGTCCCCCAAAGGCAAGCTAACCTGTGAGTTTATATACACTTCTTCAGGGTCAAAGGGCATCACAATCATTGCACTCAAACCCATGTGACTTAGGCCTTCTTGTGACTTAAACACTTGCTCAGGGTCAGAGAGTGGAACTCAGCCTTCCCTTGACTCAAGCAGGTCATCAAAGACTTCTGATTCCATCAAAGATTCCTTAATGCTAAGAAATGCTCCAAAACAAAGACAACAAATAGTCCACTTTGCTTGCCATTACATTTGAAAAACAAAACTCATCAAAGGTACTTGATTACCTCAGCATTCCAAAGGAGGAAGCAGTAAAAAAAAGTCCCACTCTGATTACCATAACATAATTTTCCATGAGATTTCAGATCAGATATCATTGACAATGACTCAGGAATCACATTTGCCAGTTCTTTGAGGATGTAGTTCATCTGGGAAAGGTGACTTGAGATAATCTAAATATTCTACTAAAATCTCTACTTGTCTTGGGTATAAACTCTCTGAGTCATTTTCCCCATTCTTTCCAGTGAAAAAGGAAAATATGATAAGAATTGAGCAGTTACACCCATTCTGTTGTCAGTTATAACCAACCCATTAACCCTAAATAAAGGTTTTTCTTTGATAATCTAATGTAGAAAACCAAAGCCACAGGGAATCTGAGGAACCCATGCTACCAATATTTATTTATTAAGATAGTTATGCTTTGAGATCTAGCCCAATCTCTTTGTAGAGAAACTGTCAAAAATGTGACTTCTCACCATCCCACTCCAACCTCTCCCCTTCTGATAGAGGACTAAAAACGAAACAAAACAAAACAAAACCTAAAAAGACTTACTTGAACTGATGCAAAATGAGCTGAGTAGAACCAGGAGAATGTTGTACATAGTAACAGCAATATTTTAAGAGGATTCCTGGAAATTTTCATTTTAGGATCACTTTCAGGGTGTGATTAGGGGATTTTTTTCAATTTCTATTTAACCCTCTGGTGCCAGAATATCAGGGCAGTTTTCCATGATAATTTCTTGAAAGATGATGTCTAAACTCTCTTTCTAATTGTGACTTTCAGGTAGTCCAATAATTCTTAAATTATCTCTCCTGGACCTGTTTTCCAGGTCAGTTGTTTTTCTAATGAGATATTTCAGAATTTCTTCTATTTTTTTCATTTTTAAAAATTTTATTTGCTTCTTGATTTCTCATAAAGTTATTAGCTTCCACTTTCTCAATTCTCACTTTTAAGGAATTATTTTCTTCAGTGAGCTTTTCTACTCCAATTTTTATTTGGTCAATTCTAGTTTTTAAGGATTTCTTCTCTTCAGTGAATTTTTGTCCTATCTTTTGCCATTTTGCCAATGATGCTTTTCAAGACATTCTCTTCACTGGATTTTTATGCCTCTTTTACCATTGGGACTACTTTTTTTTAAGGTATTATTTTATTAGTATTTTTTT
This sequence comes from Trichosurus vulpecula, assembly GCF_011100635.1. Classification (NCBI taxonomy): domain Eukaryota; kingdom Metazoa; phylum Chordata; class Mammalia; order Diprotodontia; family Phalangeridae; genus Trichosurus; species Trichosurus vulpecula. The sequence continues at coordinate 20,936,726 of NC_050578.1, forward strand.
GCACATCTTTTACTAAGCTGTTGAGTCTTTTTCATGATTTTCTTGCATCACTTTCATTTCACTATTTTCTCTACCTCTCTTACTTGATTCTTAAAATCTTTTTGAGTTCTTCCATGAACTGAAATCAATTAATATTTTTTGGAGTCTTTGGATGCAAAAATTTTGACTTTGTTGTCTTCTGAATGTGTGCTTTGATATTTCTTTTCATCATAGTAATTTTTTATGTTCAGAAATACTTTTCTGTTGTTTGCTCATTTCCCACCCACTTTTAACTCTATGCTAAAGTGGGACTCTTCTTCCCAAGTGAAGCATACACTGTCCCAACTTTTAGGTTTTTGTGCAGCTGTTTTCAGAGGTAATTCTGAGGACCTATAAGTTTCTGGCTCTTCCAAAGTGGTATGATCTAGGGAGAAGTGTGTTTACTACTCTGCTGTATTGTGCACTGGTTTGTGAGTGACCATAAGCACTCTTTTCAACCTTATAACTGTGACCAGAGTCCCTGCTCCCTTGGGGCCACAAACTCTGCTGTGCTAGTGCTCCTTCTCACACTGGTGCCAAGTCCCAGGACTGTGACCCAGATTGGAGTATAGACAATGCAATAGGGTCTTACCCTTGGTGTCATCAAATGGACCCCTCCTTCTGACATGTTGTCCTATTCCTTTACTGTCTATGGCTGGAAAGGTCTGCAATCCATTGCTACCACTGATTCAGTCTGTTTTGGTGGGGCCTGTGCTGTACTGTGCTCCTTTCTTATCTTGGTGCAACAAATCTTTCCTGCTGACCTTCTAAGTTATCTTGGGCTGGAAAATTGCTTCACTCCAACTTTTCATGCCACTCCGGAATTTGTTTAGAGTCATTATTTAAAGGCATTTGGAGGGCTTTGGGGGAGAATCCACTGGCCAGGCCCTGCCTTTACTCCACCATCTTGGCTTACCCTCCAAAATGAAAAACGATTGAAACATATATTATTAGTAAGTCTTCAAAATATTAAAGGCTGGAAAATACTTCACCTTCAATATTTTTTCTCATATCTTTTCAGAATCAACAGCTTGATATGATCTCTGTCATCTGATCTTACAGCACTCTGTATTTTTTCACCTAGAATATTCTAATTTGTGTCTTATTTATCTCTTTGCATGTCTTATCACCCCATTAGCTTGTGAGCTGCTCAAGAGGAAGGACAATGTCTGATTTATCTTTGTATTACTCTCAGTGCACTGTCCTTTGCACACAGTAGGGGCTCAATAGCAAGTGGGGGAATAAATGATTGAAGAGAACAACATCTTGAGAATTTATGGCAAAATTAGCAAAAGCTTTTTTTTGTGAGTCATTATAAAAAGGAAAGTAATCTTAAACAATTCAAATTTCAAGCCATTGAACATTTTAGAGTCATTCTTTTACAAATTTCTCTTTCACCAGGCTCATACATAATTTCCAATAATTAAAAAAGAAACAAGTAGCTTATTCCTATTCAAGACAATCATCTCAATTCTTGTTCATATTTCTAGTGACAGCAATCAACACTTACATTATTGTCAATGCTCCTCTCATGTTAATTAACCTCTACTGTTATGCGATGAGTAGGTGAGGGAAAGTAATAGGATAAGAAGGAAATTCTGTCTGAGTAAAATCATGTCTCCTTTTACTTTTATAATTTCCCACAGCACAATATTGCTATCTCACCCATATTTCAATCTTAATAAGACACTTTATTTAGTTCCAGATTAAAATTGAATATCGAATGCATGTATACTTGCCTTTTTCCATTGTGAAAAAGATGACAATTTTCTCATTCCCATTAGAATGTCCACAATCAAACCCAGTTTTATACTTGGTTAGGACAGGTCTGGACAAAATTCTATGGAAGATAGCTTATTTTTTTCCTTTCTTTAAAATGTAAATATGTTTCTTAGAATTATATTTCTCTCACAGAGGCCTCTAGGTAAGTTTATGAGACAAATGGATATATGAGTAAAACTATATTGGATGTATCTTCCCAAGTGATAGGTGAGTTGATGAGCTGAAAGTTCCTGCTATCCTTTTGATGACTCATGCTGTTTGCTAGAATATCCCCTATATTCTGTCCCCTGACTACAAGTGCAATGTGAGGCTCTCATTCTGAACCCTCTTCCCTAGTCTCCCTCTCCAAACTGTTTTTGTGACCTTGTTATTCAGTCATTCAGTGATGTCTGACTTCCACTTAGTGACCCCCATAGACCATAACACACTAGGCCCTTTTATTCTCCAGTTTAGTACATATGTCACTGTGTGTTGGAAAGCAAAATGGGCTCCTTAGCACTTAGTTCAACCGAGTGCCCTTGAATAGCTTGGCTTTTGTTTCCTTTGAGTAATTCAGTGTGTTTAATTGAGTCTTACTAAGTGCTAAGCCCCAGGCTCTAACCCCTATTAGGTGTTAACCTAACCTATGTGGATGTGAACCTTCCAGGGTCCTAAGGGGAGGGGCTAACTCAAGAGCTAATCATAGCAGCCCAAGTTCTGGTCATTCAGATGACGTTTGATGACGTCTGGAGCCCTATAAGAAGAGAGGACAGAGCCATTTGCGCAGGGCTCTCACTCGAGATGGTGGTGCTGAGGCAGAAACTCCGGGCAGATGCAGCTAGGAGCCCTCCAGTTTGTAACCCAGACACTGAGACTTTGTTAAACTCTGGTAACTGGGATTTGAATTAGACAAGGTCTGTCTGTTGATGTTTGTAATTTGTTTGTATTTTATTCTGAAGTTCAGGGTACTGGCTTTTTCCCCTGAACTAAGTGAATGATATTTGTATGCTGATATTTGTAAGCTTGTCATCCCCTTAACCTTGCTTTCTTTAGTTAAGCAGATCAAAAGAACCTGTGCCTTTGCAGCATGCTGGTAGCATTCTTGTTGTTGGGCTTATGTTGGACTTTCACCCCCACAACAGCTGCTGGCTGGATTGTTGAAACAAATGCCATAGTTGGCAGGATATGCCTTTAACAGGAAAGCATGGCATTTTGGGGTACTGGGTTGGTTGAATGTTTCCCTGTTTTTGGACTGCTCTTTGTACTTTGGGTGGCTATGGTTCTGTGCAGCCTCAGGAGCAACAAAGTCCTGAAGTAAACAGGCCAGTGGAAGTTCTGAGCATGGTTTCCCAGGGGCCCAGAGCAGGAGATAATCCCTTCTTCCCAGGGCTTAAGCTAATAAGCCTGGCTCTGAAGGACTGTACTGAAAGGGTGAATGTCTTCAGATTATATTTTATATGGAGTTTTGAAACAGGAGTGGAGAATGGCTTTGGAGACTTGGTGAATGGCCTCCCTACAGATTTGGCAGGAGGGGCTGGTGAGAAAAATGAAGAAGCAGACAGCAGCTGCTGAAATGCTGACCTGGACAGAACAGAACACTGCCTGCATGAGAACTTTGGAAAGGTGACAACAGTGAGCTGCTTTCCAGCTGACTTTGGTGAGGTGAGCACAAAGATGGGGAACCACCTACATCGGGATTTCAGAAGAAGCCATGTGAGGCCAGCTGGAGTTGGAACCCAGGAGCTTGGAGTCCAGTCCTGGGGCAAGATGGAAACTTTGCAGCAAGACACTGAGTGTGCTTTTTCCCTGCCTTCCCCAGCCAGAGCAGAGAACTTTGAGGTGAGCAAAAAGGTGGAGAATCACTTACATTGCAATCCAGATTCCAGCAGAAGCCAGGAGAGGCCAGCTGGAACTAGACAACCAGGAACGCAGGGGCTGGGAATTCAGCCCTGTGGCAAGATGGAAACTTTGTAGCAAGGCACTGAGTCTGCCTTTTTGGTCCCTTCAGCTTGGGCTGCTTGGGATCCAGGAGGGAGACATGGATTTGTTTTTGTTGGGGTGGGGGAAATGCCTTGGACCCCCAGGAACCCCACCCTGTTGGCTTTTATCACCCAGTGGCCCCTCAGGACTTGGAATCAGGGACTGGAACATAATGGGGATAAGGATAACAGACCCTAAAAGAATTTTGTTTGGACTCTTTCTTTGAAATTGGGACTTTGGGTGCCATGTGGAAGCCTGCAATGGCAGTTTGGGGAGAAGACATCCCCAACAGAACTCTGTTTGTTTGTTTGCTTTAGGTCTTTACTAACTAAAGCATGCCTGTGCCTCAGAGTACTGGGAAAAAGCCTGCAATGGCAGGGTGATGCTCAAGAAGTACTTTATGAGCTAAAGAGATTATCTCGCTTTGACCTAGGAGTGGACATTTGAATTGTTAACAAATATTTTGGGAATGATTGATTGAAGAAATTATCTTGCTGGGACCTAGGGGTGGGTCATGTTTGTATTGTAAACAAATATTTGGGAATGTCACTGAATGATATGTTTTGCTTTGTTGTGAATGATATGTTTTAGTTTCCTGTGTAATTGGATCACAGTGTATAATGGGTCAATGTATGTTCTAGGATACATGGCTGATTAGATTATGTATCCTAGCACAATGGGTGGAGTGTGTTGGTATGCAAAATGGGCTCTTAGCACTTAGTTCAACAAGTGCCCTTGAAGAGTTTAGCTTTTGTTTCCTTTGAGTAATTCAGTGTGTTTCATTGAGTCTTACTAAGTGCTAAGCCCCAGGCTCTAACCCCTATTAGGTGTTAACCTAACCTATGTGGATGTGAACCTCCCAGGGTCCTAAGGGGAGGGGCTAACTCAAGAGCCAATCATAGCAGCCTAAGTTCCGGTCATTCAGATGACATTTGATGACATATGAAACCCTATAAGAAGAGAAGACAGCGCCATTTGCACAGGGCTCTCACTCGAGACGGTGGTGCTGAAGTGGAGACTCCAGGCAGCTGTAGCTAAGGGCCCTCCAGTTTGTAACCCAGATGCTGAGACTCTGCTAAACTCTGGTAACTATGTATTGGGATTTGAATCAGACAAGGTCTGTCTGTTGGTGTTTGTGATTTGTTTGTATTTTGTTCTGAAGTTCAGGGTACTGGATTTTTCCCCTGAACTAAGTGAATGATATTTGTATGCTGATATTTGTAAGCTTGTCAACCCCTTAACCTTGCTTTCCTTAGTTAAGCAGATCAAAAGAACCTGTGCTTTTGCAGCATGCTGGTAGTGTTCTTGTTGTTGGGCTTTCACCCCCACAACAGCTGCTAGCTAGAGTATTGAAACACACTGTTATGTAATTGACTACTAGATCTATATACTCAATTCTTGTCTTTTTTCTGAGCTCCAGTCTCACATCAACAACTGCCTATTAAGCAATTCAAACTAGATACCCCATAAAAATCTTGAACTCAGCATATTCTCAACACAACTCGTTATTCTACCTGACTCCCTACTTAAACCCCCTTTCCATAGCCTTCTTATTTCTATTGAGAGACTCTGTCCTTCTAGTCACCCATTTTGGCAGCCTCAGAGATTACTTTTTGACTTTTTATTCTCCACCATGTGTCAGATATCCAGTTAGTTTCCATGTCTCATTGCTTCTATTTCTGTAATATTCTTTTCAGTTGTCACCTGCTCTCCACTCACACATGGTCACAGCCCTAGTTCAAATCTCTATCACCTCTAACCAGAAAAAATGCAATAGCTTCCTAATTGGTTTTTTTCCCTCAAGTCTCACCACTCCTCACCCCAATAAATTCTCTACAGAGCTTCCAAAGTGATATTCCTAAGGCATTGATCTAACAAAGTCATTCTCTTATTCATTAAATCCTATGCCCTTATTACTTCCAAGCTCAAATTCAAATGCCTCTACTTGTCATTTCAAGCCCTTTACAAACTCATTTCAACTTACCATCCCAGACTTATAATATATTATTGTTTTTAATTCATTCTGTATCTAACCAAACTGACCTTGTTGCTGCAGTTCCTCATATATAGCATTCCATCTTCTGTATCCATGGCTTTCCACTGGATAGGACCTATGTCTAAATTACTTTCTCCTGTTTTTTCTTGTTGTTATTCAGTCATTTACATCATGTCTGATTGCTCATGACTCTGATTTAGGGTTTTCTCGGCAAAAATAGAGTGGTTTGCTATTTCCTTCTCCAGCTCATTTTATAGATGAGAAAACTGAGGCAAACAGCGTTAAGTGACTTGACCAGGATCACACATCTAGTAAATATCTGAGGCCAGATTAGAACTCACATCTTCCTGATTCCAGGTCCAGCACTCTATCCACTGTTCCACCTAACTGCTTCCTCTCCCCTAACTTAGTGAATCCCTAGCTTACTTAAAGCCATTTGCAAATTATGTCTCCTACATGAGACTTTTCCTGATTCTTCTATTTCCTCATACCTGCCTATAATTGTTAAATTTATTTTAGATATACTTTCATGAGACTATGTTATCTCCTGAAAAAGTGTAAGCTCCTTGAGGGCAAGGATTGTTTTGGCTTTCATCGTTGTATCCCTAGTATGTAGAACAACATAGTTGGTACTTAATAAGTATTCACTTATTGATTGATTGATGTATTGATGCTACCCAAAATTATAATTCATATAGGTAGATGGACAGACAGATAAATCAATATTAACTGTATATATATAATAAAAAAGCATAGTCATTTCAAGGTGTCAGAAGATAGAACTGACAACTGAAGGAATCAGGAAGGACCTGAATGCTGAGATTTTAATTAAGGTAGTGATTCTAGGAGGTAGAGGTGAGGAAAGAGCATTCTATGTACAGGGGATGGACTGAGCACAGGGACAAAGGCAAGATATACATTGCTGTGTATAGGAAACACCAGTAAGGAAATTGTTCATTATACTAGAAGAAAATGTTATCAGCATAGGAAGGTCCATTTGAGTCAAATTATGAGTCACCTGACTTACCAAACAAACAACACTGCATTATCTAGGCAACAGGAAGGTAGTGGATCTTCTTGAGTAGAAGAGTGAACAAGGCTTTAGGAATAACAATTTGGCAGCTACATAGAAGCAGGAACAGAGAGATGAGAGGTTAGATGAAGGAAGATCCAGTCACTTTTTATATTTAAATTAAGAGTATCCTGTTCCTCTGGTCTTTCCACCTACCTGTCAATGGAATCCTTTCCTCTCCTTTTCAGTACTCAGTACCCTTATGTTTTCTCTTCCTTCTCTTTAAAAATGGGTCTCAGATATTCTTTTCACATAAAGGTATGAATAGCTCTATATAGTTTACAATGTTATTTTAAAGACTGGCAGGATCACGGATTTCTGTCTTTAGAGGTAGCTTGACAAAGTGGTTACAGAGCCAAGAAAATCTGGGTTTAAATCTTGCCCATCGTACACACTGAATATGTTCTCTGGAAAACTCTCTAAGACATTAAATTGCTGAGACTTCACTGGTCAAAGAAATTTCCTCACCTACCAGTTCCATATACTTAGGAAAATACAGGTTTTATCCCTCTCTCACAGTCTTTGGATTAAGAATATCTGCATAAAAGCTATCTATCTATCTATCTATCTGTCTATCTATCTATCTATCTATCTCTTCTTTTCCTCAGTAAAACTTCTTGGCGTGGGAGAGTCTATACTCACAGGCTCTACTCTTTCTCCTTTTACTCAGTATCAACATTCAAATGAAAGTCATCTCTCCAAATTTTCCAATAATATCTTTCCCCCTCCCCCACTTTGCAAAGGAGTATTTAATGGGATAATATAGCAAGAAGGGAAATAGAAATGCAGCCCTTGAACCAGATGCACACTCTTCTCTACAACCTTAGTCTCTGGGGAAAGTGAACTCTTTTATAGGTGCCACAGAATATAAATCCTACCAAGTTTACTTCTAAATGTGGAAGAGCTGATTGATGGTATCACTTTCCTGCTTGTAGGACATGGCATCACGCTCCCAGATCAATCTGCTATGCTGAGTCAAGAAGGTTGTTCCTCAAAGCTGGTACTTTATAGCCATGACTGTTGGACATCTGGTGGCTCTTCCAGTCTTTTGAAATATTGAAAAAACTACTGGCTCCCAGTAGAAGTTTCTCAGGGAGCTTTAAGGAAATCCACAAATCAACAACAATCTTTTCTGTTTCTGTAATGCCAAAATAGTGGGTCAATTTGATCAATTCAAACAAGTATTTGATTTTTTTTTTTGTTTGGTTCCTCTGTTTCGATTCTTCTCCTCCTTCTCTTGGCTCCTCTGTTTATACTTTTAAGTTTCGATGCAACACTGGTCTTTTCATCAGAAATGCTGGGAAATCCTCTTATTAAAGGCCCATTTTTTCCTTTGTAAGATTAAACATACTCAGTGTTTTGGGGGGTATGTAATTTTTGGTTGTTAACCTATGTTCTTTGGTTTTGAAATATCATGTTCAAGACATCTGTTACTTTAAAATGGTAGCTACTAATTCTTGTAAAATTCTAAACGTGGTTCCTCAGTACTTGAATTCTTTCTGGCAGCATTATTGTTATTAATATCTTTTTACCTGGAAGCAATAGCTTTTGGCTTTTCGGTACCTAGAAATTTTCTTCCTGGAGTTTCTTTTTTTTTAAATTAATTAACTTATTTTTAGTTTTCAACATGCACTTCCATAAGTTATTGAGTTTTAAATTTTCTCTGCCTCCTTCCCCTCCTCACCTCCCCAATATGTCATGCAATCTGCTATAGGCTGTACATATACATTCTTATTAAAGACATTTTCGCATTAGTTGTGATATAAAGAAGAATTAAAGTGAATGGGAGGAACCACGAGAAAGAAAAAAAAGAGAGCAAATAGTATACTTTAATCTGCTTTCAGACTCCATAGGTCTTTCTCTGGATGTGGATAGCATTTTCCAACATGAGTCTTTTGAAATTGTCTTAGATCTTTGCATTGCTCAGAAGAGCTAAGTCCATCAAAGTCAGTCATTGCACAATGTGGCTGTTAATGTATACCGTGTTCTCTTGGTTCTGCTGTTTTCACTAAGCATCGGTTCATATAAGTCTTTCCAGGCTTTTCTGAAGTCTGCCTGCTCATCATTTCTTATATCTCAATAGTATTCTATTACATTCATATACTACAACTTGTTCAGCCATTCCCCAATTGATGGGGGTCCCTTCAATTTCCAATTCTTTGCCACCACAAAAAGAGCTGCTATTAATACTTTTGTACATGTGGGTCCTTTTCCTGTTTTTATGATCTCTATGAGATAAAGCCCTAAAAGTGGTATTTCTGGGTTAAACAGTATGCACAGTTTTATAGCTCTTTGGGCATAGTTTCAAATTGCCCTCCAAAATGACTGGGTCAGCTCACAACTCCACCAACAATGCATTAATGTTCCAATTTTCCCACTTCTTCTCTAGCATTTATCATTTTCCTGTTTTGTCATGTTAGCCAATCGGATAGGTGTGATATGGTACCTAAAGTTGTTTTGATTTGCATTGCTCTATTCAATAGTGATTTAGAGCATTTTTTCATATGATTACAGATAATTTCTTCATCTAAAAACTGCCTGTTCTTATCCCTTGACCATTTATCAACTGGGCGATGACATATTCATTTAATTTGATTCAGTTCTCTATATATTTTAGAAATGAGGCCTTTATCAAAGACACTGGCTGTAAAAATTCTTTCCTACTTTTCTGCTTCCCTGCTAATCTTGGTTGCATTGGCTTTGTTAGTGGAAAAGTTTTACAAGTTAATGTAATCAAAGTTATCCATTTTGTATTTCATCATGTTTACTATGTCTTATTTGGTCATAAATTTTCCATTCTCCATAAATATGACAGGTAAACTATTCCTTGCCCTTCCAGTTTGCTTATAGTTTCAGCCTTTATATCTAAACTGTGTATCCATTTGTACTTTATTTTGGTATATGGTGTAAGATGTTGGTCTATGCCCAGTTTCTGCCATACTATTTTCCAATTTTCCCAGCAGTTTTTGTCAAATAGTGAGTTCTTATCCTAGAAGCTGTAGTATTTGTGTTTACCAAATAGTAGATTACTGTAGTCATTGACTACTGTGTCTTGCATACCTAACCTATGCCACTGATCCATCACTTAATTTCTTAGCCAGTACCAAGTAATTTTGATGATTTCTGCTTTATAATACAATTTAAGATCTAGTATGGCTAGACCACTTTCCCTAGCATTTGTTTTCATTAATTCCCTTGATATTCTGGACCTTTTGTTCTTCCAGATGAATTTTGTTATTTTTTTCTAGCTCTATAAAATAGTTTTTGGTAGTTTGATTGGTATGGCACTGAATAATTAAATTAATTTACATAGAATTGTCATTTTTATTATATTAGCTCAGTCTACCCTTGAGCAACTGACATTTTTCCAATTTAGATCTGACTTTATTTGTATGAAAAGTGTTTTATAATTGTGTTCCTGGGTTTGTTTTGGAAGGTAGATGCCCAAATATTTTATAATGTCTACAGTAACTTTAAGTGGAATTTCTCTTTCTATCTCTTGCTTTTGGGCTTTCTTAGTAATATAGGCAAATGCTGATGATTCATGTGGGTTTATTTTGTATCCTTCAACCTTGCCAAAGTTGTTTATTATTTCAAGTAATGTTTTACTTGATTCTCTAGGATTCTCTAAGTATATCATCATATCATCTGCAAAAAGTGATAACTTATTATCTTCTTTGCCTATTCTAATACCTTTAATTTTTGGAGTTTCAAGAGTTTGGCTGATGACTTTTTTGTATTTCCACTTTCTTTTTTATTTTTAATTTATGTAATAAAACAAGCATTTCCATGACATAGTGCAATAAAAAGGTGATTTTACATGAAACTTGCAAATCTACTATGCACAAAATTCCTTTCAAATATACAACATCATCATGCAAATTTCTTTTTTTTCTCACCCCCTACCCTAAAGACACAAATTGGTACATCTATATATTATACATGTGTGTGTATATGTTTCTGTGTGTGTATATATGTATATGTATATGTATATGTATATATATATATATATGTATATATTTCTAATTGTTATTTTTCCCATTTTTTTCTGCTTCTAAGAGATCTAGGCAGTTTTCTTTTGTGATTTCTTGGAAGATGATGTCTAGGATATTTTTTTGATCATCATCTTCAGGTAGTTCAGATTGTTAAATTGTCTTACCTTAATCTGTTTTCCTATTTCCAAATGTTTTTCCCATGAGACAAATTTTATTTTCTTATATTTTTTCAGTCCTTCAACTTTGTTGCAATATTCCTTATTGTTTCATGGAATCATTTTCTTCTCCTCGAGCCATTCTGATTTTTAGATAGTTTGTGGCTTGGACAAAGTTTTGAATCTCTTGGGCCGATATTCAATTTCCTTTCCTATTTTTTTCCATAGTATTATTAATTTTCTAAGTTTTCCTATAGTATTCATATTGCATGTCTTTAAGGAATTTGTGCCCAAATTGTGTTTTTCTTTAAGATTTTGCTTGTAGATGTCTTGGCATCATTCTATTCTTTTGGATTTGTGTCTTGAATGTCCCTATGACCATAATGGATCTTTGTGGTAGGATGCTTCTTGTTTTGTTTGTTGTTTGCTCATTCCTCCATCTGACTTCTAGTCTTCAGAATTGATATGTAGCATAAGTTCCAGTACTTTTCTTACCCCAGCATGCTGCCTTTAGGTGCAGTATGCCTTGGATCTATAACCTGGGCAGTGAGTGACAGAGCCACTGATTGATACCTGTTCCTGCACAAGTTTAGTCCCTGGATCTGTGACCTTTTCTTGCCCTGGTGCACAACTTTTCCTACAGGGCCTGCTCTTGGCTAGACTTGCTTCCTAGTGTCCTTCCCCAGTTTCTGCAGACCTCTTTGTCTCTCCATGCCAAATTGCATCAAAAAAATGACACATAATGCTTGTTTTGGTTTTCCCCACTTTAATTTCCCAATTAGGATTCTATCTTATGCCAATGATCTCTTAATTGTCAGATCTGATAGTCTTTTTATCAATCCTCATCCTACTTGATTTCTCTACTACATTTTGGCACCATTGAACACCCTGTGCTCCTTGATCTCTCTCCTTTTGGGGATTAAATTTTTACCCTCTCTTGATTCTCCAACATATCTGATATTTTTTCAACCTCTTGTCACCTACTGCATCCTGGGTCATCACCAGCTTTCTTCACCTTTGTCTTGTCACTGGACTACTCTGCCTCACTTATATTCATTTCATGTGCAAGTCAAGATGTTGCTGTAGTGATACCATTTGTTCTTATTGAGAAAAAAGGATGAAGAGCAACAATAGCTGGATCATCATTCATATAACACCACCCTACCTATAGGGAAGCTAGGTGGAACAGTGGATATAGTGCTGGGTCTAATGTTCAAATATGGTCTCAGACACTTTACTAGCTGTGCAATCCTGGACAAATCACTTAACGCCATTTGCCTCAGTTCCTCATCTATAAAATAAGGAAATGGTAAGCCTCTCCAGTAATTTCGTCAAGAAAACACTGACAGAGTCACAAAGAGTCAGGCATGACTGAAAAAATGATTGAATAACAACAAAATTCCCTCCTTAGCCCCATTCTCTTCCTCTCTCTTTCTATCAGTCTCTCCTTTCTCTCTCTCTCTCTCTCTCTCTCTCTCTCTCTCTCTCTCTCTCTCTCTCTTTTTCTCTCTCTCAGTTTAACTATCATCACTATAAAGATAACTATTATGGGGAAATACTTAAAATACTTTATTATTTATTAACATTTTTGAACCCAACTTTTTGTGGCTAGAAATTATCCAATTTAAAGTTTACCATAGAGGTCAAGCTGATGTCAGAGATGCTACCTGGAAGATGGAGACATTTCAAGGAATCCTTTTATCCACTCAAAACATCCACACCGTGTTCTTGTTTTGGGTTCTCCAATAGCTCGTGTTTTGACTTTGTCCCAATTTTATTGGTGGTTATGCTTACTTGTGGAGATGCATCTCAAATAAACTATACTCAGCAGTTTGTGTGCTGGTGCCATTGCTTCACCTCTATATAATGAAAATCTCACAGAGACTCAGGAAAAAAAAAATCCCTTTTTTCAGCCCTATGATCTGTTGACAGCAAAATTATTTCTAAATTTTTGCAGGTTTTGGGATTTGTTCTCAGTTGGCATTTTATATTTGAGACAAGTCTCTCCTTTTGGTTTAAATACCACATTAGCAACAGCATATTGTAGACATCAAAAATGGACATCCCAGAGACATCTCAAATTCAGTATGGCTGAATAGAACTTATTACCTTTGCCCTAAACCTGCCCCACTTCTAAACTTGTCTATTTCTATCATAATATCAGATTCTTAACTGTTTTGTCATTGTCACCCTTCACTCTTCCTCATGACACAAGTCCAATCAGTCGGCTAATCTTTTTGTTTTTAAAATTTCCACAAAATCTCTCCATCTCACACCTTTCTCACTGCACACATAGCTACTCCTGTAGTTTAAGCTTTCATAGCTTCTCATAGAGATTACTGCGATACCATTCATATCAGTCTGCCTGTCTTGTCTCTCTTCTGCATTCTATCTGCTACCCAACTGGCAACGTGTTTTTTTCTTAACCTGAAATCTGACCTGGTCACTGCATTATTCAATGAATTCCATCATCTCAAACTTGTCTCTAGAATCAAACATAAACTCCTTCTTTAGATTTTTAAATCCCTTCACAACCTGGGCCCAATCTAGCCTTTTAGCCTCATTGGGCATTCAGCCCCCTTTGCATACTCTGTGATATATAATTTGCCTTCAAGCTGTTCCTCACACAAAGCAATTTATATCCAGACTCCATGCCTTTGGGCAGGAATCCTTGGAATTCACTTCTGTCTCACTTCTGTATCATAGAGCCCAGTTTTCCTGCAAGACACAGTGTACTCTTAACCTGCCCCACTGTGTTGGTAATCAAAATGGGCTCCTTAGCACTTAGTTCAACAAGTGCCCTTGAAGAGTTTGGCCTTTGTTTCCTTCAATTAATTCAGTGTCTTTGATTGAGTCTTACTAGGTGCTAAGCCCCAACCCCAAACCCCTATTAGGTGTAAAACCTTAGCGGGTGTGGATTGGCAACTAAGGTGGGGCCCAAGGTGGGACTAACTCCAGGAAGGGCCTAGTTTACATGTCTGGGAGAGCAGAGGCTTTTAGACCACGTGGGTTTAAGTCTGCCTCTCTGTGACGATTCTAGGTCACGTGGGTGAGTCGCATGTGTGACTCACCCCTGACGTTGAAAAAGATATAAAAACCAGGGATTGGCTGTTTGTTCTTTGGAGCTCCTCCTTACAGCAGTGGTGGTGCGTGACTCTGGGCCAGCCCTTGTTTTGAGCTCCTGGGCTGAACCTAGATGTTGGTAACTATGAATCCGTATTGGGTCTGTCTGTTGATGTTTGTAATTTGTTTGTATTTTGTTCTGAAGTTCAGGGTGCTGGCTTTTTCCCCTGAACTAAGTGAATGCTGTCTGTATGCTGGATTAAAGTAAACTTGTCAACCCCTTCACCTTGCTTTCCTTATTAAAGCAGATCAAAAGAACCTGTGCTTTCCTGGTGTGCTGGCAGATTTCTGGGTGCTGGCTGTGGGTGGATCTTACACCCCCACAGAAGCTGCTAGCTGGATTGTTGAAACACCCACACAAGGCCTTTCTCAATTCCCTGAAATGCTAGTATGTTTCTTAACTTATATTTATGTTGTGTATAACCTTCTTGTATTTTAAATATTTATTGTGTATACAGACAAATATTATGTAAATATAATACGTATATATAGTATTTACATGTGTATATGTTAATATAGTCATAAGTATATATATAATATATACTTTTTCTTCCTTTCTACGGAATTTTTCAAAATATATGTACATGTGTTCATATGTGTGTATGTACATGTTTCCCTGTTGTAGAATCTAGCCTCTCTGAAAGTAGGGATGGTTTCATTCTTTTATTTGTATCTCTAACATCTAACACTATGATGGGAAAACACATAATTATGCTTATTAAATGCTTGTTGATTGATTAATTCATAAAAAAAAACCTTTTAAGTTGTTTTGAGTTGTGGATTAGACAACTAAGGCTTTCACACAGAACTTATATTGAAACTCATTCAATCACATGCTGCTTTGGTTTTCCTGGGTTAGGAACAACCTATATTATTCATTCAGGAATATGGAACAAAGGATTGAGCCAAGGAGGACTCATTACTCACAGCTCTACCTAGTTTTGTTTTTATTGTTGTTATTGTTTTCCCTTGCCTTCTCTCCTCCTGTCGTTTTTATGAGGATTTTATAACTAAATTGAATAAAGGATTGAGGCAGACCTATTATCAGTGGATAGGAAAAAGTATATTCAAAGACAGAGAAAACACCCAAAGGATTTAGTGAGCTGACTGTTCAGTGTTCAGAAAGAGTTTGGCTCCTGGAGGATAAGGCATTCCTTTTTGGAAAGGACAGATGAACAGTGATAAGATTATGAGAACTAACAGATTCCTCTTCCATTCAAGAGAGAGCTGTTAAGGATTTTGAGACAGTATGATGACTGGCTAGGTGAAAGGGTGGCTGGCCACTTTCACTTAAATTTTAACTGCTGCTACCTAAAATACTAGAGATAAGGTAAAGCCTGTTTTTAAATTTATCACTTCATCTAAGAAATCTACCTAAAGACCAGAAGCTGTTATCAAAGAGAATTTCTGCTACCTGATCATTGACATTTAGGTGCCTACCATGGGCCAGGTACTGTGCTAAGCAATGTAGATTCAAGAAACAGTTCCTGACCTCGAGGATCTCATAGAGGAGATAATTGGTACATATGAAAGTATATGCAATATATATTATATATGTATATAGACATATATACATATATGTGTATGTGAATGTAAGGTACTTTGGGGAGCTAGGGTGCTAACAGAAGAATATATACTACTCACCATATGATGTGAACATTTGAATGGGCAACACCTTGAGTTAATCTTTCAGCATATTTATTTTACTGTGTTTATGTATAAAATGAACTTTTCTCAGAACTGAGTAGCAGCAAAGGTTCAGTTCATATGTCATTTGGAAAATTATTAAATGTTTCTAGTGATTCCACACATTAACTTGATGCCAAAACACCTCTCTCTCTCTCTCTCTCTCTCTCTCTCTCTCTCTCTCTCTCTCTCTCTCCCTCTCTCTCTCTCTCTCTGTCTATCTCTCTCTCTGTCTCTCTCTCTCTCTCTCTCTCTCTCTCTCTCTCTCTCTCTCTCTCTCTCTGTTTCTCTCTCTCTGTCTCTCTCCCTCTCTCTGTCTCTCTCTCTCTCTGTTTCTCTCTCTCTCTCTCTCTCTCTCTCTCTCTCTCTCTTTCTCTCTCTCTGTCTCTCTCTCTCAATGCTATGTGTTTTCAGTGATACTATACGATTATGATCATTTATAGTGAATATAAGCAGATACTTCACAGTATGTTACCAATGATTTATATACAAGTAGTAACAAAACATTTAGAACATGTCTGAACAGAAAAAGGAGGGGCACTGTAAGGAAGAAGAAAGACAATAAAACAGATGGTCTAACTGTGGCATTATTGGTACCCATGAAATATTGAAATACCCCCATACTATAGTCTCTAAGGTGTTGAGTAGGCCTTTTCTCATGGAGTTATGAAGGGACATGGACAAGAATCACAAAGATTGAAAAAGCATGGATGGGTCATGATCTATACCAGTGAATGGACTAACCATATGAGTGAGGTCAGGGATTCATCCTATAGGCTAAAGAAACATTAAAAGATAAATTTATTTTGTTTTCACACAATAAAAATCTGACTCGTTAGTTATTTCTACTTTAGATTATATTATACTGTTTTTGAAAAGCAATTATATCTGTATATACAATATTTAATTATAGGTGATATTGCTTTCTAAAATGTTATACTTTGTTTTAGGTATTTTAATTCACTTATTGAAATCTTGAAAGGTAATGAAATAGCTGAACAATGAAAACAAAGAAATACAACCAACTTAAATACTTTACTGCCCTCCAAAAACTACCCAGATGTTGAATCAGCTGTACTGTGAGAAGAGAAAATTTTCCAACCTGTGCTGAAAATCAGAGTGAAGAAAATAGAGTTCTAGGTGTATGTTCACAGCTGTTGCAGTCCTAGCCTTAATTATGCATACCCTAGTGACAAAAGAAGTATCATATTCTCTTTAACTTATATCAAAACTATTGGTCAATGTGGTACAATAGTGTTAAGCTTTGGTGTCCCAGGTCATGAGTTCAAATCCCAAATCTGTTATTACTTTTGTGACTTTGGGCCAGTTTCTTATCCTCTCTAAGCCTCAGTTTCCCTGTAAGCAAAATGAAGAGATCAGACTAGATGACTTTTATGGTTCCTTCTGCATCATGGTTTATAATTTAGATTTACAGATTTCCTGGTGATAATCAATTACTAATATCCCAAGATCACCCATACCTTACAGGCAGGGTAAAACTTTGAAGAGAGAAAAAAAATATATTTTTTAAGATAAAAGTTCACCCACACGGTGGAGTATGTATTTTGGAGGCATGTCAGGTACTGCCTTTGGTATAGGATCCAAAACTTAGTAGCTATGTGACCATGAACAAGTGACTTTGCCTTTTTTCCAACTTCAGTCATCTCATTTATAAAATGGTGATATTACAATTCTAAAATGTTAGAGGATAAATGAGATAACACAAATAAAACTCCCTTCTACATATTTAGCAATACTAGTAGAATGATGGAAAAATGGGCAGAGATGCAGTTAGAACCTGTTAAGAGTCACATAATTTAAAAAGATCTGTAACTTTCAATTTAGTTATTGATACTCTGAAGGTAAGATCTTTGTCCAATGACCAATATGTTTATCTAAGACCAGAAAAGGTGAATTGTAACATTTTCAATCATCTATAAATGAAACCAGGGGAAAGAAAGAAACTAAAACCAAATGAAAGAACGGCTCACAGCTTCTACTTGAAGAAGCAAATAAAAGAATTAGTCGAGATGTTTTCATTATTTGTCCAACAAAAAAAAATTCAGGAAACATTTTATCATTCCAGATTGCAGTTCTTATGAGAAGTATTTATAAAACATAATACGAAGAAAATAATTACAGCTTATGTACTATCATCTCTTGCAGAGGATGTAAAGATACAGACATTCTAGAAAGTCTGTAAGAGATTCCCAATTAAATAAATAAAACTCAAGCACTTTAAAACTCAATGACTTCATTGTAAGGGTAGGAATAGATGAGTACAATGAGGAATATATTGGAAATCATGTATCAAGAATAAGCTGTGCAAGCTAAAATACTTGTAAATAACCAGAGATCATGAATAGAAAACAATCAATAGTCAGTTGACATTTAAAAATACTGAGAAAATTTTTTAAAAAAATGAAATTTATTCTATTTAAACATTTGTAAGGAGAGTGTAGGTAAGTTACGATTGTGGTGAGGTCCATCAATGTGTTGTTAGAAGGGAGTCAGGATAGGTATCTCTAGCCTCTTCTCCCTCCATCCTTCTCCAAGAAAAACTAATTCCTTTCAGGTTAGGAAGCAGGAAGTTGGGGCCAAAGGCAACTCTGCTCTCCTCAGAGAGAGCGATTCCTGGACCAGAATTATATCTATCTGTTCCCTTAAATATTATTCACATGTGGGATATGATCAGTTTCTAACACCTCATTGATTTGTCATCACAGGAGGAAGGGGGACCCCAAGGTCTATATTGAAGATCTGATCCCTTTCCTGCCAAATATCAGTTCCACAATGAACACATAGTGCATAGAGAAGAAAACCCAGTTATCCAAATCCATACCAAAATAGAAATCAGAGAAAGCAAATATCAGAGAAAATATAGCAGACAATACACAATGAATGAGCTCTCTCATTGGGAATGAGATAAATCAGCTCAACCAAGACAGAGTTTAGGATCTAACCAAAGGGGAGAGAGTAGAAGGCCAGGGAGAGGGACATAATGGAGACTTCTATCTCCATTCATGTCTTCCCAGAGTCTTGTCCTTCAGCATCCTGAAGTGGAGTTGTAGTTCCCTCTTGAACCTGGAATCCAGAAGTACCAAAAATAGCTCAAAGTTTGAAGCTGACTTGAAGCTTATGGAGTCCTGAAAAAATACCAAAGAAAATTTGAGCTCATCCACTGTCACCAACTCCATCCCATCCCTCACACAGGACAAGGCCTTCACCTCCACCAATAAAGAGAAAGTCTCATTCCAATGGACTTTGGGAATGTTGTTATACAGAAATGAAATGACACTACTAATGGGAAGAATCATTTCTGAATCCATATTCAATTATGTTACTGATTCGTTAAAGTGAAGAAAAAAATTAATAGAAAACTACAATAAAGAATAACAATAAGGAAACAATAATTTAAACTATTCAATCCTAATCTATTCCAACCAATTACTGAAAATAAAAAATGGGTAATAAACAAAGGTTGTAGGGAGAGATTATACTAATTTCATATAAATGTTTAGCCAATGTAAATCAGTTACCATAATAAGGAACTCAAAAGAGTGAAGTCAATAAATATTTATTAAGCACCTTCTGTAACCACTAGGCTAAGAACTGAGGGTACAAAGAAACACAAAAACAATGTCTAACCTCAAGGTGTTCACAGTCTACTGGGAGGGGGAATAGACACAGAAATTAGAAGAGGATAAATTAGGGATAATCTTACAGGGAAGGCAGTGATAAAAAGTGCCCTTTTCGGTTAAGTACTTGATCTACTTGCCAAGTAAAAGAGATGATAGCCAAAGGTAACGCAAATTAAGAATATAAACTCATTTATAAGATCTCAGAAGGATGATGGAAGAGTATGAGCAGGATTACCCACTATAAGATATGGGGATCAAATATTAAACAACTTTTATTTCCTAGATCATATAATCAATTGATAAACATTTATTAAGCACCTTCTATATATGACACATTTTTCTAAGTACTGAGGATACAAAAAAAGAGGCAAAAGAAAGTCCCTGCCATCAGAGACCTCACAATCTAATGAGAGGGACAACATGAAAACAGATATATTCAAACCAAGCTACACACAGGATAAATAAGAAATAATTACCAGAAAGAAACATTGGAATTAAGAGGGGCTGGGAAAAGCTTACTGTAGAAGATGAGATTTTAGTTAAGACTTAAAGGAAACAAGGGAGTTTGAATAGTCAAAAATATATAAGATGAAAAGAACTCACCAGAGCCCATTAACAAATATAAAAATGTATATCATTCAAATAGTCCATTATGTTCTTCTCAGAAAGTAAATGCACTTTGGGGTCTAATTTCTAAGTAAGTAATAGCAAAGTCATTGAATGTTGATAATAGAAGTCTATCTATGTGCCTATTTTCTCGCTTTTAAAAAATAATTGGGGGGCGGAGGCATAGCCAAGATGGCAGGGACTTGCAAGTGAGCTCCCCACCAAGATCCCTCCAAAAACCTATAAAAAACAGCTCTGAACATATTCAAGAACTGCAGAACCCCCTAAATAACAGAGGGAAGCAGGGCTCAAGCCCAGGAGATCCTGGATGATCACAGGGTAAGGATTATCACATGGGATAGGGGAGAGGAGCAGAGCAGAGCCCAGCATGAGCCATGCCCAGACCAACCAGACCAGGAGCTGGGTGGAACAGACCCTAGCATCCTGAATCAGTGAGCTGTGGCAGTTACCAAACTACTCAACTCACAAACACCAAAGCAGCAGAGAAGGTTAGTGCAAAAAGCTAAGGGAACAGAGGGAAAGGAGTTTGCCTTTGGGCCACTGCCCAAGGGCAGCGGAGGTAGTGCAGCTCTGAGGATAGAACTACAGCTGCAGTTGCTTTCGGCCACAGGCCCACCTGGTGGGAGGAATAAAGTGACACATCAGAGAAGGAATGCAGAGCCTGCTTGAGATCTGAGTTGTGATGTGCGTTGGCAGTTCTTGGGGAAGGAGGAGTGCTGGTGTGGCAGATCTTGCTGTGTAGAAATAGCTCTGAAAACAACAGCACAGCCCCTCAAGCTTGGAACAAAGTACTCTCTACTCTACAAGCAGTCATACCCCAACGAAAAACTCAAGGGTCAAGTAGTTGGCTGGGGACATGGCCAGGCAGTGAAAATGGACTCAGATTCAGACTCAGACTTTGGAATCTTTCTTTGGTGACAAAGAAAACCAAAACATACAGCCTAAAGAAGTCAACAAAGTCAAAGAGCCTAAATCAAAAGCCTCCAAGAAAAACATGAACTGGTCCCAGGCCACGGAAGAGCTCAAGAAGGATTTGGAAAAGCAAGTTAGAGAAGTAGAGGAAAAATTGGGAAGAGAAATGAGAGTGATGTGAGAAAACCATGAAAAACAAGTCAATGACTTGCTAAAGGATACCCCACAAAATAGTGAAGAAAAAACACCTTAAAAATAGACTAACTCAAATGGCAAAAGAGCTCCAAAAAGCCAACGAGAAGAAGAATGCTTTGAAAGGCAGAATTAGCCAAATAGAAAAGACGGTCCAAAAGACCACTGAAGAAAATGCCACTTTAAAATTTAGATAGGAGCAAGTGGAAGCTAGTGACTTGAGAAATCAAGATATTATAATACAGAACCAAAGGAATGAAAAAGTGGAAGACAATGTGAAATATCTCATTGGAAAAACCACTGAGCTGGAAAATAGATCCAGGAGAAATAATTTAAAAATTATTGGACTACCTGAAAGCCATGATCAAAAAAAAGAGCCTAGATATCATCTTTCAAAAAATTATCAAGGAGAACTGCCCTGATATTCTAGAGCCAGAGGGTAAAATGGAAATTGAAAGAATACACCAATCACCTCCTGAAAAAGATTCCAAAAAGAAAACTCCTAGGAATATTGTCACCAAATTCCAGAATTCCCAGAAAAGGAGAAAATACTGCAAGCAGCCAGAAAGAAACAATTTGAGTATTGTGAAAACACAATA
Source organism: Trichosurus vulpecula (assembly GCF_011100635.1). Lineage (NCBI taxonomy): Eukaryota > Metazoa > Chordata > Mammalia > Diprotodontia > Phalangeridae > Trichosurus > Trichosurus vulpecula. Next base: position 20,958,483 of record NC_050578.1, read on the forward strand.
AGGATAACACAAGATCTAGCAGCTTCTACGTTAAGGGATTGAAGGGCTTGGAAAATGATATTCCGGAGGTCAATGGAGCTAGGATAAAAACCAAGAATCACCTATCCAGCAGAACTGAGTATCATGTTCCAAGGCAAAATATGGATTTTCAATACAATAGAAGACTTACAAGCTTTCTCAGTGAAAAGACCAGAGCTGAATAGAAAATTTGACTTTCAAACACAAGAATCAAGAGAAGGATGAAAAAGTAAAGAAGATAGAGAAATCATAAGGGACTTACTGAAGTTGAACTCTTTTGTTTACATTCCTACATGAAAAGATGATGTGTATAATTCTTGAAACCTCAGTTATTAGGGTAGCTGAAGGGAATATACACATATATACATAGACAGAGGGCACAGGGTGATTTGAATGTGAAAGGATGATATCTAAAAAAAATGAAATCAAATTAAGGGATGAGAGTGGAATATATTGAAAGAGGGAGAAAGGGAGAGTTAGAATGGAGTAAATTATCTCACATAAATGTGGCAAGAAAAAGCAGTTCTGTTGGGAGGGAAGAAGGGGCAGGTGAGGGGGAATGAGTGAATCTTGCTCTCACCAGGATTAACCTGAGGAGGGAGTAACCTACACACTCAATTGGGCATCTTACCCCACAGGAAAGAAGGAGGAAGGAGATTTAAAAAAGGGGGGATGATAGAAGAGAGGGAAGACAGGGGGAGGAGGTAATAAAAAGTAAACACTTTCGAAAAGGGACAGGGTCAAGGGAGAAAATTGGATAAAGGGAGATAGGATAGGAAGGGGCAAAATATAGTTAGTCTTTTCCAACATGAGTATTGTTGAAAGGTTTTACATAATGATACACATGAGGCATATGTTGAATTGCTTGCTTTCTCATGGAGGGTGGGTGGGGAGGGAAGAGGGGAGAGAATTTGGAATTCAAAGTTTTAAAAGCAGATATTCAAAAAAACGTTTTGCATGCAACTAGGAAATAAGATATAAAGGCAATGGGTCATAAAAGTCTATCTTGCCCTACAAAATGTAAGGGAAATGGAATGGGGGAAGGGGGATGACTGAAGGGAGGGTTGACTGGGGAAAGGGGCAATCAGAATATATGCCATCTTGGAGTGCGGGGGAGTGTAGAAATGGGAGAAAATTTGTAATTCAAATTCTTGTGAAAATCAATGCTGAAAACTAAAAACATTAAATAAATAATGATTTAAAAAATAAAATAAAATAAAAAAATGAAAATAAAAATCAAGGTTGGCTGTCAGTATACCACCTTAAAAAATAATTTACAAGAATCATCTACACATAAATCAAAGGCTTCCTCAACGAGACTATTGAAAACAATATAACATCATAGACTACATCTTTATCATCACACAACAGACGTATGCTGTTTAGATAATTCAAGATTTTACTATACTTACTTTTGATTATGAAGATACATATACATATAGAAGATACATATAGAATGAGTATAATAAAAAACATGTATACAATTGTATGTTCTCTCTCTCTGTCTCTTTATATGTCTCTCTCTCTCTCCCTCCCTCTCTCTCTCTCTTTTTCTTTGTCTCGCATAGAAAGGGTAGGTTCTTGACCATAGAAAGTGGCATGTGAAAAGAGTCCTGAATGAAGTCAATCATTCTAAGAGGCAAAGGTGAGGAGGGAATTTCAGGCATGAAATGAGGAGGCAAAGAATAGTATGTGAATTTCAGACACAGTGGCAGGTGTGGAGGACAGTGAAAACAAAATGAATAGTCCCTCCCCATCTATGAGATTATATTATATCAGACATTGGCTAATCTTTCTGGAAAGCAATGAGTGAAGAGGAATGATGTGCAATGTTTGAAAGATAAGCTGGAGACAGCTTATGATAGGTTCTATATGACAATCCGAAAAGATAGTCTTTTACCTTAGGGACAATAAGAGTCATTGAATGTCCTTGGATGAAGAAGTCACATGATTAAGAAAATAATGTTGGCAATTGTGGATAATTGAATGGAGAGATTGACAGCTAAGAAGTCCACTTAGAAGTTTGTTTTCTTTTCATTTTCTAAAAAAATTCATTCATTTCTATATTTATTTATTTATTTCACAAGATTTATAGAGACTGATGATGAGGGTTTGAAATAATGTGGTAGCCTTATGAATGTAGAGAAGAGGAGGGATATGAGATATGTTTTAAAAGTAAAATCTCTTCAGAGGGCTTAAAAGGGTTAACACAATTCCCACAGTGCTTACTCCACACTTAGTCATAGCTTTTTCAGCTGACAGAATCTTATCTACTTTTTAATGTGAATTTTACAACCTGTACCTTTTAAAGTAATTGTATTCAGTAACCTTCCATCATAGTGATGACATTATTTGATATTGTGATTATCTGATTTTATAATATTTGTATGAAAAATGAAGTAAAAGGAAATCTTATTCTAGTGAGGCCACCCCCATCATGCCCCAGGTACCATCTCACAGGCAGCCAAAGATGAGAAAAGCATTCTAGCCAAGCCCATTAACAAAATGTCAGTTATGGGTGCATGTACTAGAATTCCAGAGTTTGGCCTTAAGACAAGTCCTCTGAGATTTTTTTAGGGAAAGGGAAGAGATGGTAAGAGCTGACTGACTGGGGATCTTTCTCAGCTAAGCCACACCTTCAGTCCCACCCCTGTCATATTTACATTCTCAAGTCCTCCAAAATTGAAAGGGATTTACCTGATATCAACACCATGGAATTCTGATGTTCATCTTCTTAAAGTGAGAGACAATTTGACCTGTAATCAGGAGGCCTGGATTCACTTCCCACCTCGGATGCTTTCTCGGTGATGACAGCTAAGTCCCTTTACTTCACAGAAATTCAACATCCTCACCTATAATATGGGCATAAACCATACCTGTGCTACCCACTTCAGGGGCTTTTATGGGGAAAGCACTTTGAAACACCTAGAAGCTCTATATAAATTTAAGATATATCTTTTACCTATGTTGGCAGTAGAAAAAAACATCACTTCCAAGTCAGCAGGGTCATGACAAACTTGTAACTGGATAGTTAAATGCATTATGTACATTCATTCATTCAACAAATTCTTATTTGCCTACTTTTTAAAACTCAAATATATGGAGTGAGAAAAAAGGTGAAAAAGAACTATCCCATTCCTGTCATCCAGGAGCATACAATCTAGAAGAGAAGATACAATAATATAAAAAATAATTATGATGCAAAGGTGTATGAGAAATGTTGTATAGCTTTATACTCTAGCATGTTTAAATTGATAAAACTTCCTGTGCATGTAAAGCATTGAAGAAAAGATGTATTATTGTTACCCTCAATTGTTATACCTTTCCACACACAGCAATGAGGAAAACTAATTCAGAGACCAACTTTGTTTTAAAGGAAAGCTCTTTCTAGGCATTTTAAGAGCACATAATAGCAATGGAGAAATAAGTACTAATGAACAAATTGAATCTTAGAAATGTAAAAAAAAAGACATTTAAGATTAAGAAAAAAAGAGAATTTGAATTGTTTTGGCCAAAGATTTTTTCCCTAGAAAAATAAACATTGGAAAAACTTAGTGCAATATCTGACCATCTACTCAGATATAAGACATTATTATAATGATATCATAACAAACTATAAATTTTAAAACATGATTAATTTGTTCAATTGTGTTTAAATGTCTATAGGGGGTTTGCTATAAGCTATCACCAATGGAGATGTTTATTGCTGTAATTGAACTTGAAAATACATTGCTGTATGAGATATAAAAATGGTAGATGTATTCAACATTTTCATAGAACATTTTCTTCTCCCAAATCTATATACATAAAACTGACAGTGCAGGAAGGAATAATGAATATATGCAGCATCTTCATCTCTATGCAGATGAAGAAGTGTAAGCTCTTGTCCTTGATTTAACATTCACAGAAAATCAACCAACTTAAAGAGTAATATGAAAAAATATTTGTCAGCACTTTTACTGTAATCATGTATTTCAGTAGTGCAGTGTACAGTTTAATGAGAATCCCTTCAAAATAAATCATAAAACTAGTATGCTTTTTATAAGGAATGGCTCTTCATTGAAAAGTTCCAAAGAAAGCCATTTCTGATAAATACATCTACTAAAAAGAAAGAAGGGGGGGAAAGGAGAGTGAAATGTGAACTCAGTCAGACTTCCTGAATGTGCCCTAATACATTAGCAATGGGCACATAGTTAATACATTCTGAACTGAAAAACATAAGACCCTGAACTCTTTGACAGTAAGTAAAACAGCATCAGATTGGCCATCCGTATGAAGAAAATCTGTAAAAACAAGCTTCTGATGTCCAAAATATATAAACATACTTTTCCCCTTCGTTCATTAGTTCATGATTTCAATTTTTATATTTATGAAGCAAAATAATGCTGAGTAAATAAGTAGGAATGGAAAACAAATACTGTGAGCTTCATTTGGGACAAGGGTGTTATCTCTGTCTCCTAAGTTTTGTTCTGCCTTTGTTTGCCTTCTGGGGGGGGGCTGCTGTGGCTTGCTTTATAATGCATGCATCAACTAGTTCAATTGTGATTTCTCTCTAGTGGAGAAGGAAACTTCCTGTGTTTTGATAATAAGCCTCCAGACACTCAGGCTCCAATCCCCATAAGCTCATTTCTGACATTCCTTAATATTACTATGATTTATCAATGACTTCCACAGTTCCCTCCTGAGTTCTCTAAACTGTATTTTAAATGGTTTTGCAATAAATCTGTTTAGTCACTGTCCAGTCTGACACAAATTTTGACAGATCCAATCACTGAAAGTCTTTAATTCACTGGAATGATAGGGAAACCCATTAACTATTCAAACTGCTTTGTTACTGCTAGACATTTTCCCTTTTTTGGAGTGGAGGTACAAAAGAGCAAAACAAAGCGTATTAAATATCTCAGGAACTACTTAATTATCTCTCTAACCCTACTTAAATCTTTGCTCTGCTGACACATGGAAAAACACCAACAAACACATTCACCCCAAAAATCTTCTTAACCTTCTGTTATACCCCTGACCTAGGTCATTTTATAATTTTGCTGAAAATAGAAATCAAACTAAAATCTTGCCTAGAGAACATCCTGCCATACATTATATATAAATATACATGTGTATCTATATATGATACCAAGTAAAGGCAGAATGTGTCCTAGATACTTGGTATATCAAAAATACTGGATGCAAATAAAATATTTATATAGTTGAGCAGCATGCAGAGTATCTTGGTAAGGTTGTACCCACTAACTTCATGCTTGGGTGATCTGAATTTTAACTGGGATTTTTTTGTGTTGGGCTTAAATATTATCATTTAATGAGACTTTAAGAACTGATTTGCATAATCCTGAAGCAAAACATTGTTCGATATTCAAAAGAGCCATCAGTGTTCTTTTTGCAAAGCTCATATTAATGCAGCTTCAAAAGGGAATGTTTATGACACCCAGATAAGAAAATACAAATACAGTTGTTAATCACTGTGTAATTACAAAAAGTCTCTCATTATAGTCAGAGCAGAGCCTTATTCTAGGCATCTACCCAGAGTACTTTGCAGGTGTCTTCTATAATTCATTTATTGCCCTCTCTCTTGTTAACTTCTCTGTGAAATATGAAAAAGTATAACTAGCTATTCTACAATACCAGTGAAACTTTTTTTAGTGATAGAGATGTTTTCTATTTTCGGTTGCTTTTATGGAGAAAGGTGAAATATACATGAGATGGGGCCTAGCATGGTTTCATATTTCCTAGATAAGTATCACAGATGAGATGAAAATTCTTTAAGTAGTGATCCAGAGTCCCTGCTCTGTGACACTACATACATGTGGTTAATCTGTGGTCAATATTATCTTAGTTTTAGAGCAATGATTTTTGTCTCCTTGCTGCTCAATTACCTTGAAAAAAGGAATATATCAATTCTAGAGTATAAAGAGAATACTTTAAAGCTAGTGGATACATCAGAGTCAATCTCACAGGATCTCAAATAAATAACCTATCAGTGAGTAGGTGAAAGCATACTTTTTCCCCCATGTGCCTATTCAACTCTTGATTAACACGCAACTGATATTTCAGGGAAAGTTTTAAGAAAGAGTCTCATTCTTTTGCTGCTGACTTTTTTCTTTCTGTTTTATAGTTATAACTTCCATGATTACATGAAAGTAAATCTTAATCAACATTATTGAAATACTCATTAATAACTCCCATTTTAAAAACCACATTAAAAATAGCTTAAAGAAACCGCCTTATCAATATAACTACTAATCTAATTACATGCTGAGATCAACAACAACAACAAAAAAGGATGTGTATGGGAGTTTGATTATTAAAAAATAAATAATGGACACTTTCATCCTGATGAAAATTTTTAGTTATGGGGTAGCATTACATTCAGATATTCAATGAAAAATGTAGTAGAATTCTGAGGGAAGCTAGAAGGGTCAATATTTACCAATCTGGGTTCCTGAGGTCAGAATCAGATAATAGCAGTAAAGAGTCAATTAAGAGCAAAACATGCCACCATTTATTTCATCCAGCTTTGGTATATATCAAGATGGATGGCATCTACAATCATCCTGGTATAATAAGTTCCTTGCATATAAAATTTTGGGGCAGCATTCATAAACTAAAAATTATTTAAAGTAATACTGTGTGAAACAAAGAAAGGAAAGATAGGCACTCATAAAACACAGCTTGCTATGCAAAAATAATGAAATATTTTCTGGAGAAAATGTGTATTATTTAGTTATAGCAAATAGATAAGGGAGTCATATTCCGAATATAGCCGGTCTCACCAAATCAAAGAAATCTGCCAACTATGCCAGACAGAGAGGAAAACTTTCTCCCTTTTTTTTTTTTCAAAAAAAAAATTACTTATTTTTGACATTCTTTTCTTTTTAAATTTTGACTTCCAAATTCTTTCCTTTCCACCCCTCCCCTACCCACTAAGAAGGCAAACAATGTGTCGATTATACATATGAAATCATGTAAAACATATTTCCGTATTAGACATATTGCAAAAAAAGCAAAAAAATACAGTGACAAAATTCTACTTCAATTTGCATTCAGAGTTCCTTATTTTTCACTCTGGAGGAAAATAGCATTTTTTCATCATGAGTACTTCGGATTGTCTTGGATCACTATTATTGTTCAGAGTAGCCAAGTCTTCCATGGATAATCACCATTTCAATATTGCTGTTATTGTGCACAATGATATCCTGATTCTTCTCAGTTCATACAGGTCTTACCAAGTTTTTCTGAAACCATTCCCTTGGTCATTTCTTATAGCACAATAGTACTTCATCACAATCATATCTGACAACTTGTTCAATCATTCCTCAGTTAATTCCTCAATTTCCAATTCTCTGTCATCTCAAAAAGACTTTCTATGAATATTTTTGTACATATAGGTCCTTTCCCTTTTTATCTCTTTGGAGCAGACATCTAGTAGTGGCATTGCTGGGTCAAATGGTATGCAGTTTTATAGCACTTTGGGCATGCTTCTATATTGTTTTCCAGAATGGTTGGATTAGTTCACAATGATATCAACAGTGCATTAGTGTACCTATTTTTCTCCATCACTTCCAGCATTTCTCATTTCTGATAGTTATGAGGAGGGTATATCTTAAAGTTATTTTAATTTCCTTTTCTACAATTTATTGATTTAGACCATTTTTCCATATAACTATAGATATCTTTAATTTCTTCTTCTGAAAACTGCCTGTTTGTATCCTTCATCAGCTGGGGAATTGCTCTTATTTTAATGAATTTGATGCAATTCTCTATTGATTTGAGAAATGAGGGCTTTATTGGAAAAACATTCTGTAAATATTTTTTATATTATTTCATTGTCTATGGCATCTATTAGCAAAATTTAGTTTGTCTGATTAGCTTTTAATTAGATCTATTTTTTTTTTCTTTTGCTTTGTCTAAGATCCTAATTTTTTTTTCCTGGCTTTTTTACTTCAGCTGAAGCAAATTAGATCCTGTTCCAGCCCTTTATTTTAGCTCTATGTATCTTTCTGTTTCAAGTGTGTCTTCATTGCCTTTGGAATAAATTGTTCTCATCTGCCCATTCTTCTGGGGAGTCTTCACATGCTTGGGTTAGACATCCACCAAACCCATCAATGAGTTTGAAGCCTGTCGGTTACCTTCAATCTCGTCTAGCCCCTCTGCTGAGACACTTTTTACCAGGGCATAGCCTCTGCACATGCTACAGCTTCTTGGAGTCACAGGTGAGAGTTGAGTGCCAGGTGGAGACCAAAGGTGGATGAGCAGCCCTGAAAAGGGGCTCAGCAGTGCTCACATCAGAGGTGCTAGTCCTCCCTGAACACCCCATATACTTCACCTCTTTAAATACTAACCACATGATAATTACTTCTATGTCCTGAGATTCAAATGTCCTTGCTAATGTAAGAAAGTACACAGAAATAGAAAACCCAGGGTCATACAGGTTACTTTTGTTTGACTAAGTTTGAAATAGAAGTCAATTGGTTGTATGGTCTGATTATCAACCACACCTGTGAAGTCTTTTTTGTTTTTTTGTTTCTTTTTTCCCTTATTCACTTTCTATTTCTGGAAGAACACAAAAAGGTAAAACCCCCACACATATATAAATTAAACCAAAGTAGATCAGGGGTAACCACAGATGAAAGAAAATGTGAACAACCTGTATGGATTCCACAAAGTTTGGAGGCAGTTTCTTAGGCTGTCACATTAAAATACATTCTCTAAGATGCTTTTTGTTTCTATGCATAGTCATTTAGCTGTCACAGCTCATAAGGAAATGACTCTTAAGAACAAACTAAATCAACACTATAAATATTGAAATCTTACCCTCCTTTTTTTTTTTTGCAAAAATTGCAACTTGTTAAAATATACCCATTCTTAAATTGCACCTGCAAATCATTCTGTTCATGCAGATTTCCTATTTTGTAAATGATTAGACACACACATTCCATTTTAGAGGGGGGAGATGGTAGACAAATGTATTTGCCTATGATAAGCTATCTGGTAATTATTGGTCAGTGAAAATGAGATTGTGAATATGATTTTTCAATATCATATTTCAATATAATATGATAAAAATGATTCAGAGAGATGCAGAGTGATATTGTGATATTGCATATTATTCTGGCTTTCTAAAATTTGTCAGTGGCATTTATCTTATGGTAACTATTTTTAGAATAACAGTAAAGAATATATCATAAAAGATCCAGTGCTCATGCAATGTTTTGTTAGAAATTTTGAAAATAAATTACTTTTGATATCCAGGATAATGGGCAACGTATAGAGCTCATCAATCAGAAGACGTATTTCTTGGACCAACACATCAAATGTCTAATGAGATGAGCCTAGAATTAAACAGGTGGAGCAAGACTGGATGACATCTCTTGGGATAATTACAAAAAAATCTTTTTACTGCCTCTAAAACTTTTTCTGAAACAAAAGGCTTATCTTTTTAACATCAATGATTTCCTGCATTGTTGTATGATTATGAGGAATAGAAGAATACAATCTGAACATCCAGATAGAAGGATCACCCAGAAGGAAAGAGAAGGGCATATGATAGGCACACACATCACAAACATGGTACTAGGAAGGAAAAGGAGAACAAAGATGTCATTAAGTATATTTAGAAGTGAAAAAGGAAATGAATGGTCTTAAGGCAAGAGTGAGAGATGGACATACATGGGCTCCACTGTTACTTCATATTTTCAAGACATATCAAGTAAAGTCCTAAACCTTGGGCAGAATCCTTGTCCCAGGCCTATGGGAGGACAAGAACAAGCATAGAATAGGATGGGAAGTGAGAGTCCTGATTTGTATTGTTGGAAAGGATGACCATACTGATGTTATCACAGATACAATGTGGGCTTGATTTTGAATATGAATTGAATAAGTATTCTTAGCTACATTATTATTTTTCAGGATGAAGGAAAATAAATGATGCTTTGGCCAATTTAAAATATTTTCTACTTTGAAGATGGTAGCATTCCATGACTCCTTATATCCTTTTTATGAGTACTTTGGGATTTCATATATGTGTTATAATTGACCCCATGATTCATGACTTCATAAAATTTGGTGTGTTTTTCTCTAAACCTGATATCATGACAAATAGCCGACCTCAGATAGTTTTGATTGAAAGCTACAATGAAAAGACTGCTATTATGCTTCCGTTGTATGTTGAAAACATTTTCTCCTTCCCCAAAATATTTCTTTCAACCAAGGGTTGAGAAACCTGCCCCACATCATAAATAAAGGACTATTTCCCTGTCTTTATTGTGTCCAACAAAATGAACACACACTCCTGGAAAGAAATGGATTAAAACACCATCATTTTCCTGAGATTTACCTCTAATGATGTGCAAATGGTAATGCAGCGTTTTTCCTCTGCCCCTCAAAAATCAGATAGTCTGGTGTGAAAAAGATTATACTTCAAAATCAAGGGGACTAATTCTATCCACAAGGGGAAAAACATATATTCAGAATGGGGGAATAACATTTTGATTTTACAGGAATAATACTTATTTTGCTAATTTCCACATACTAATTATTGTCATTGGAAATTCACAACCTAACACAGCTCCAAGATTGTTTTTTTTTTCCCTTTGAGGTTGATATCAGTTTCATCAGTAATGATTTTCTTACCTAATTTTTTTTTCCATTTTAAATGTTTTTTTTTCCTTAATTTCATTATACTACCTTGTTTTAAACATTGTAAAAATCTCAAGAAATGGCCCTAAAGTCACTTAGTAAAGACAGTTCTTTATATTTCCTCATCCTGCCGACATCAAAGCAGAGCTACCATATTGTATCTAAATGTCACTGACCCTTCTCTACTGTCCTAGCATGTCTTAATTTCCAAAGTATTGCTTCTCTGTCTCTTCGCTCTGTTCCTTCTTTTCTTATGTTTTCTTTTCATTTTTATGCTAGAGATTTCTATTACCAATGACAGAAGCTATTTATAGGCTTTTGAACAGGTCAGGGTTTTTTTTTTGAATATTTATTTATTTAAAATTTTTCCCCAGTTACATGTAAAAACAATTTTTAACATTCATTTTTAAAATGTTGAGTTCCATATTCTCTCCCTTCCTCCTTCCCCATACACACATTGAGAAGGTAAGGAGTTTGATATAGGTTATACATGTGTTGTCATGCAAAACATATCCATAATAGCTATATTGTAAAAGAAAACATGGACAAAAAAACTCAAGGAAAATAAAGTTTAAAAAAGTATGTTTCAATCTGTATCCAAACACCATTAATTCTTTCTCTAAGGATGGATAGCATTAAGTCCTTCCTGGCTTAGATAGGCATATTGATAAGTATAGCTAAGTCATTCACAGCTGATCATCTTACAGCAATGCTGTTACTTTGCACACAATACATTTCACTTTGCGTCAGCTCATACAAGTCTTTTCAGGTTTTCCTGGGAGCATCCTGCTCATCATTTCTTATAGAACAATAATATTAAATCACAATTACATGCCACAATTTGTTCAACCCCCTCCCTATTGATGGGCTTCCCCTCAATTTCCAATTCTTTACCCCCAGAAATGAGCTGCTATGAATATTTTGTACATAAAAGTATTTTTCCTTTTTGTTCTTAACCTCCTTTGGGGTACAGACCTAGTACTGGTATTGCTAGGTCAATGGTTTTATAGCCCTTTGAACAAAGTTCCAATATAGAATGGTTGAATCAGTTCACAGAACCAACAATGCATTAATGTCCCGTTTTTCCCACATCGCACCCAACATTTGTCATTTACCTTTTCAGTCCCATTAGCCAATCTAATAAGTATGAAATAGTACCTCAGAACTGTTTTAATTTGCATTTCTTATATCGAAAATGAGTTAGAGAATTTTTTCATATGACTATTGATAGCTGTGATTACTTCACCCCAAAAAAGATCATTATCTTTTGACCATTTGTCAATTGGCTCTAATTTTTATAAATTTTACTAGGTTATTTATACGTTTGAGAAATGAGGCCTTATCAGAGAAGCTTGCTTCAATTTTTTTTCAAACTTACTTTTGCTAACTGCATTCCTGCTCCCCATCCTATCCCATCCCATCCTATTTGTTCTATTTTTGCTTTCCTTTCACCCTGTCTTTCTTCAAAAGTGTTTTGCTTCTGACTACCCCCTGCCAGAATCTG
>NC_050578.1:23088154-23165654 GCF_011100635.1 Trichosurus vulpecula
ATAAAGGTCTGTTTCAACAATCTCGCTAGCAGCTACTGTGGGGGGTGTAAAACCAACAACAACCAGCTCACAACACTGCAAGCCCAGGTTCTTTTGATCTGCTTTACTAAGGAAAGCAACATTAAAGGGTTAACAATCTCAATTTAATCCAACAAATTAATATCTATATTAAAATGCAATAGTATCTAAAGGAAAATTGTACTAAATCACAAAAAGATGGCGAGGTCAAGGAACCATGTGTTTTCAGGGGTTGTTCAAAACCCCAAAATACCAACAGGCTGGGTCCTGCTCAAATGAATTCAACTCAAGCCTTCTCACAGCCAATGAAAAGCAAAGTTTATTAAAAATGCACCATAATGGGTAGTCTTAAGAAATCTCACCATTTGTGATGCTCGTTTTCACAAGCAGGCCAGATTCAATCTACTGAGCTAGATTGAATCTGTGCACCTTCATGAAGGCAAGATGAAACTTATAAACAGAAAGATTGTAGGAGGGATATAGGGTGTTCCTGGGGTGATGGAAGGAGGGGTTTAGGGAGGATCTTGAGGAAGAGTCTAAGGAAGAACTTGATGGGACTGGAGTGAGGTCAGACTCCAGGAACAAAAAGAATGGGATTAAAGGTGGGAAGTTGTTGAAGGCTACCTTGTTTAAAGGTAACAGATTTGGGCATCAGCACTTTGATACGATCAAGGGTGGGAAGTAGCCTGGACAATGGAGAGCTAAGCTACATTAAGATGTGGTAGTAGGGTAATAAGATTAAAGGTATATACCAATCCTTTTCCTAGGAAGGGTTATAACTAGTAATTCTAGTGCTCAGCGCAAATTCAGCAGGAATTGGAAAGAGATTCATTCTAACCCTGACTTTCATTTATAGAAACTTTTCTTCTCTATTAGCAAATTTTCTAAAGGATAGGTAGGAGTTAGCAAATGAGATGAACTCTAATGCATTCTTGTTAGTTTTTCTCATTTTAATAAGAAGAAAATCAATTATCTTTTTTATTATACACATGTATTACATTCCCTCTTAATTTAGCAGGGAAAATCAATGATTCCCTAAATTAAAATAGCAATAACAACTACAAGCCTTGGCTCATGGGCTACTGACTGGATGATATTACAATAGAGACATCACACTCAGGAAGAGGAAGTTAGACTCTGCTCTCCAGGTCCCTACTTTGGTGAAATAATTTTCAATTTGGATCTTGGTGACTTACAGGAGAGAAACCAGAAAAGGAAGGAAAGCCAGGATATCTCCCATCTTGAACAGTACGTGGAAGAAAATACAGTAGTGTTGATGCCAGTTTGGGATGCCACATCTCCAAATCATACATACTCTAGAACCCTCCATAATCTTGTTGTGGATATTTGGAGATTAGAATCTGCGGTGTTATTCTTGCATCATATTGAGAACTAATAGAATATTCTGATGAAAATAGAAAGGACCTGGAGGGAGTTTTGCATCTCCTCTCCTTTTGCCTTTGATGAGGCTGCTTAGCCCAAAGCTCCTATTTCTACTAAACTGACCATCAATTTCTTGCAGGACTATCTTGTCTTTTGGAAAGGGAGGAGCTTAGAGAAATAACCTGATGATTTTTCACATTGCAAAGAAATCTGGCATCTATTTACTCATTTTTTTTCATTTTTCAAGCATTTATTTTTTGCTCCCTTCTACCTAATCCTCTCCATAAATTGAAAAAGAAGAAAAAAAAAGAAAGGAAATTTCTCTTTAACAAACATGCATAGGGGCAAAATACATTTCTTTATGGACCATGTCCAAAAATGTGTGTCTCAGTCTTCAAATTTAGTGTACATCATTCTATTAGAAAGTGGGTAGCATTCTGCACCGTTGGACCTCCGGAATCATAGTTGATTATTTTGATGATCAGAGTTGTTAAGTTTTTCAGAATTGATTATTTTGCAAAGGAGGCAACAAAGAACGACCAGCCTGAAGTCAAGAAGATCTGAATAGAGTCTTAGAGCCTCAGAAACTTACTAGCTGTGTAATATTGGGCAAGTCAGTTAAATTTCTGTTTGCCTGTTTCCTCAACTGTAAGAAGGTAATATTAATAGTATTTACCCTATCCCCACCCCAGGGTGATAATAAGCACAGGGAGATAATAGCACAGTGCCCTGAACATAGATACTAAATAAATGCTGGCAATTATTATTATCACTATATTGTTCTTATGGCTTACAATTTATTTACTCCTCAGTAGGTTACTGTTATTATTATTTTATTTTGAACTTTTTACTCCTTTTGTACAAAACAAAAGGAAGTTAAACTTGGAGTAACTGAAATATACTCAAAGGTCCAAGGGAACAAATAGGAACACACATTTACCTTCTCGTGGCAGACAGGCATGACAAGGGCAAAATGTTGTATGCATTATCAGACATAGTCACTGTATCTTGCATTTTTTATTAATTGTTTGGCTTTGTTGTAAAGGAGATAGATTACCATCTAGAGAAGGCTTGGAATATCTGTGTGGTGCAAAGACAAATTACCTCAATCAAACTAAAAGAAGAAGAAGAAGAATTCTGTGGAGATAGCATAGATAAAACTTATTAAGTTACAATTCATCACTTTCGCCTCCAATACCTATTAAGAAAATCAATCCAAGTTTCCAAACATGAAAACCTTGTTTAATGATGAAGCTATTAAAAAATAGTGAAGAAAGAAGAAGTAAGTTTGGGAAGAAAGGTTTGAGCCATCTCCATTTTGAGGAGCAGGTACAACATTCAAGAAGAACATTTGGAGAGGTAGGTTTGGAATTCTGGGGTAATGATTTGTACTTGCCTAAAATTTCTATAGACATGATCATTGAAACTATTAAAGTAAGTAGATTTTCAAAAGGAGAGTATATAGAGATAGAAGAAAAGAGGGCTGAGGATATATCCACCTAAAAACAGGGAAGAGGATCAGTTAGAGAGAAAAATCAAGCAAAAAAGGGTATATCTAAAAGAAGGAGATGAACACCATTGTGTCAAAAATTTCAGACCTCAAAGAACATAAGAACATGTGAAGATCATTGGATTTGGCAGAAGTGGAAAAGTCAAAGATTAACATTGCTTTTTTCACATTCTTATTGCTTGTTGTTAAAGATGAGGAGATCTAAGCATGTTTGTAAGCACATGAGGAGAAGCCAGTGGGAAGCAGAAAAATTAATTTGGGTGAAAGACAGATTACTGGATGCGACTGGTTGTAGTCTTCATTCTCAAAGAGGAGTAAAATGATATCACTATGTTGGAGTCAAGGTATGATGTGTCTGATTGGGGCTGATCAGACTAATATGAGCTTGGAACATTCTACCATAGGTCAGGCACAAATAGTCCATATGAGCATTTGGAGTGGAGATGTCTCTAAATTTGCATAGTTCACATTTCTTTTGAGCTACTGCAATTCTGCTTCACTCCTAGAGCATGATGCCTTCTTTGATGCAAAAATCCTAGAGAATGAAGATTAAGACTCATAGATATGAGCCTTACTAAGGAATCTACACACCTCTTACTCTAAGAAGGAAATAAAGAGAAAAGAGGTGGTGATGCTGAGATAGTCTATGGAACAGATGAAGGAAGCTGATGAAGTTCTTTTCAGATGACCTGAATCTTCTTGGTGAAGCAGAATTCTAAATCATCTTTTCTGTGGGTTCATGGGTTAGTGAAAGTATGTCCAGTTTACAGATGAAGAAAGTGAGTCTTATAAGGGTGAAATAACTTTCAGATGGTCATATGTCTAGTAAGTTTTAGACCTGGGATTTCTAGTGATTCCAAATACTGTAATCTTTTCATTATACAACACTGTCATAATAAAACTTTCTAATTTGAGAGTACTTTGAGTTTTATAAAACACTTTCATCACAGCAATCCTGTGATGTAGATAAGACAGTTTTATTATACCCATCATAATTATAAGGAAACTGATACTCAACTATGTGAAGTGACTTGTTGAACATCATGTAGCTAGTGACTAAACAGTATTAGGATAGTATAAATGGACTACATAGACTTTGAGGGAGAAAAAGAACACAAGTAGCTAATGCAAGATAATAAAAAAAAATAGTCTGGAATCAGTAAGAGAATAAGGAGTACATGGTTCTTCTTCCTGGAAATGACTAGAAATTCTGGTGTCCCAAGTAACAGAATCTGCCAGAGTAGATTGACTTATTGGGAGAATGGGAGGAGGTAGTGGGGTGAGACACCACTGGGAGAGACATTGTACTTCATGCTCACCACATCCTGGGGAGAGACAAATGCAAGATACTTCACATTTAAGAAAAAAAAAATGACTAAAGTTGCGAAATTCCTTTGTTTCTCCCTGCTTGAGTGTATATGTCCATGCTCTCTAACTTTTGGCCTCAAGGAGAATACTGTGTTCACCTCACCCTAGTAATGGGCACTGCATCTGAGTTTCCATAGATGGAGATTAAAAAAGACTTTACTATATCCCATCATTTTTTTTTTATTGCATTAGAACAAAAGGTAAATTTTCAAAAATAGACTCTGTGTGTTGCAGAGGGGTTGTGAGAGTAGGAGGGGAAGAGGAAACAGGTGGCACTTATACATTTGCATTATAATCTGAGCACCATAAATGACAAAGGCAAACAAAGAGACTCAAACATTGACCAGAAGCACTCTGTTTATTCAAGGACATATAGAACAAGAAATATTCATGTTCGATATTGAGAAAAAAATGTGGTAGCCTACAATTGCTTTGACTAATCCAACCAGGACACGATTTTGTAAGCAAATATTGTGTGATGGTACCAGCAGTCTGAGTTCTCTTTTGATTTTTTTCTTTTCCCTCACAAGCTATATTTTAACTACTGTATTTTCCATTGTAGGCCATTTGAATTAGTTAATTATATTGATCCTAGTTATCAACATAATCACAATCCTTTTCTCTCCATCTCATAATATTGGAATATACAATCCCACACTATCTCACGTTATTGACATGTTTTCATCTATATGTGTGTCAGGAAGAGATTCAATTTAGCATACTCAGAATTTTCCAGGAGAACTTCAAGAGATGAACCAAAGGATATAACACTATATAGTTTAACTTCAATATTTATCATGAAATCAGCAATGGAAAAAGGATACTCATTTGTAAGTATGTTTTGAAACAAGCAATATCTGATTTAATGGTAGAATAAAATACTGCTTCTAACTTTTAGTGTTACATTGTCAGAAAGAGATTTCATGTAAGCCTTTCTTTAAATAAGATTTGTTCACCTTTACTCAAAATCTAACAATTAGTTATGTATCATTTTAGAAGCAAACTTATGTAATAGGAAAAGACTACCTTAGAAAACTGTGGTGTACACAAAAAAAGTCCTAAGAATAATGACTATGCATACCTAGCAAGTTAAGTGTAATCTTGAATGAAAAAAAAAAGACATTCAATGAATTTCCATATTTTCAGGATTTTGTTGCAATAAGCCTTGAACTTAGTAGAAAATTTGGCATATAAGATTCAAGAGAAATATAAGTTATATAAGTTATATAAGGAACTCAATAAGGACAGACTGTTTACTTTTGGTAGGAGGAAATGTAAAATGTATGTTTAAGATTTTAATTAGTAATTGGGTAGTTCAAAAGAAAGATTGGGGTAGACATGAGTATGGTGTGATTTTAAAAAGTAAATCCATTTAGGAAAAAGTAAAAAAAGTAAAAAGGTAAAAAAAAATCTTATACAAATGAGGATGCAGAGGAAGAAGTGACACAAAGGAATTAGATGAGGGAGGACGGCTGGTTGTTCTGGAGCCCTACTCTTATCAGAAATGGGTTAAAGAGGGAACATTACATATATATTTAGAAGGGTATGACAGTCTTCTAAATTCAGAAAGAAATAAAAGACTAAGGAGATGTAGTGTTGATATGACTAAAGATCTTCCCTACCCATTCAATAGGACCTTTACTTACACCCTTAAATTACTAGGTGCCAGGCCCTAGGCCTACAACCTTTTGCTATTTAGGACAGGAGAGGTGTGAAACCCTCAGTGCCCTAAGGAGAGGTGATAAGACCAGAGACAATTTTATGTGCACTGAATTCTGGCCAATCAGGTGCTGGCTAGGACTTTGTATGAAGAGAGGCCAGAGTACGGGAGAAATAGAACTGAGAGCAGCAGAATTGAGAGAAGGAGAATTGAGAAGTGCACATGAAGGAGACATTGAGGATGTCGACAAATTCCAGAGCTCCCAGGTCAAGGAGAAAATACTGCAGGCAGAGAGAAACAAACAATTTGAGTACTGTGGAAAAACAATCAGGATAACATAGGATCTGGCAGCTTGCACATAAAGGGACTGAAGGGCTTGGAATACAATATTCTGGAGGTCAATGGAGCTAGGATTAAAACCAAGAATCACCTACCCAGCAAAACTGAGTATCATGCTCCAAGGCCAAATATGGATTTTCAATAAAATAGAGGACTTTCAAGCTTTCTCAGTGAAAAGACCAGAGATGAATAGAAAATTTGACTTTCAAACACAAGAATCAAGAGAAGCATGAAAAGGTAAACAAGAAAGAGAAATCATAAGGGATTTACTAAAGTTGAACTGTTTTGTTTACATTCCTACATGGAAAGATGATATGTATGATTCATGAGACTTCAATATCATAGTAGCTGAAAGGAATATGCATATATATATGTATGTGTGTGTGTTTGTGTGTGTGTGTGTGTACATATGTGTGTATCTATATATGTATATATGTAGGTGTGTATATATACATATATATATATATATATATGCAGAGGGCACAGGGTGAGTTGAATATGAAGGGATGATATCTAAAAAAATAAAATCAAATTAAGGGATAAGAGAGTAATATATTGAGAGAGGGAGAAAGGGAGAGATAGAATGGGGTAAATTATCTCGCATAAAAGTGGTAAGAAAAAGCGGTTCTCTAGGAAGGGAAGAGGGGGCAGGAGAGGAGGAATGAGTAAAACTTGCTCTCATCAGATTTGACCTCTGGAGGGAATACCATACACACTCTATTGGGTATCTTACCCCACAGGAAAGAAGGAAGAAGAAGATAAAAAAAGGGGGATGATAGAAGGGAGGGCATTCAGGCAGAGGAGGTAATCAAAAACAAACACTTTTGAAAAAGGACAAGGTCAAGGGAGAAAATTCAATAAAGGGAAATAGGTTAGGAAGGAGCAAATCATTTAATCTTTCACAACATGAATATTGTGGAAGGGTTTTACATAATGATAAGCATATGGCCTATGTTGAGTTGCTTGCCTTCTTAGGGAGGGTGGACAGGGAGGAAAGAGGAGAGAGAATTTGGAACTCAAAGTTTTAAAAACACATGTTCAAAAACAGCAACAAAAAGAAAAGTTTTTGCATGCAACTAGGAAATAAGATACACAGGCAATGGGGCATAGAAATTTATCTTGCAGGGGGCAGAGCCAAGATGGTGGCTGGAAAGCAGGGACTAGCATGAGCTCCCCACCGAGTCCCTCTGAAAACCTATAAAAAATGGCTCTGAACCAATTCTAGAACTACAGAACCCACAAAATAGCAGAGGGAAGCAGGGCTTCAGCCCAGGACAGCCTGGATGGTCTCTGGGTGAGGTCTATCCGGCACGGAGCTGGGAGCGGAGGGGAACGGAGTGGAGCAGAGGCCAGCGAGTGCTGTTTGGATCAACCAGACCAGGAGCCGGGCAGAGCATGCCCTAGCTCCCTGAATCAGTGAGCTGCAGCAGTTACCAGACTTCTCAACCCACAAACACCAAAGACAACAGAGAAGGTTAATGGGAAAAGCTGTGGGAGTGGAAGGAATTCATGGTTCGGCTACTGCCCTAGGGGCAGTGGAGGTGGGGCAGCTGCAGAAGTACAGCTGCAGTTGCTTCTGGCCCCAGGCCCACCTGGTGGGAGGAATTAAGTGGTGGATCAGAGCAGGAGTGAAGAGTCTGCTGAAGATCTAAGTCTAGTCTGGGTTGGGGGTTCTTGGGGAAGGAGGAGTGCTGGTATGGCAGAGGTGGCCCATCCCCTCAAGATTGGAACATAGTTCTCTAAACTCTACATGCAGTCATACCCCACTGAAAAACTCAAGGGTCAAGTTAGTTGACTGGGAATATGGCCAGGCAGTGAAAACACACTCAGATTCAGTCTCAGACATTGGATTCTTTCTTTGGTGACAAAAAAGACCAAAACATACAGACAGAAGAAGTTAACAAAGTCAAAGAGCCTACAACAAAAGCCTCCAAGAAAAACATGAACTGGTCTCAGCTCATGGAAGAGCTCAAAAAGAATTTTGAAAAGTAAGTTAGAGAAGTAGAGGAAAAATTGGGAAGAGAAATGAGAAGGATGCAAGAAAACCATGAAAAACAAGTCAATGACTTGCTAAAGGAGACCCAAAAAAATACTGAAAAATATACTGAAGAAAACAACACCTTAAAAAATAGACTAACTCAAATGGCAAAAGAACTCCAAAAAGCCAATGAGGAGAAGAATGCCTTGAAAGGCAGAATTAGCCAAATGGAAAAGGAGGTCCAAAAGACCACTGAAGAAAATACTACCTTAAAAATTAGATTGGAGCAAGTGGAAGCTAGTGACTTTATGAGAAATCAAGATATTATAAAACACAACCAAAGGAATGAAAAAATGGAAGACAATGTGAAATATCTCATTGGAAAATCCACTGACCTGGAAAATAGATCCAGGAGAGATAATTTAAAAATTATTGGACTACCTGAAAGCCATGATCAAAAAAAGAGCCTAGATATCATCTTTCAAGAAATTTTCAAGGAGAATTGCCCTGATATTCTAGATCCAGAGGGCAAAATAGAAATTGAAAGAATCCGTCGATCGCCTCCTCAAATAGCTCCCAAAAAGAAATCTCCTAGGAATATTGTCAAATTCCAGAGTTTCCAGATCAAGGAGAAAATACTGCAAGCAGCCAGAAAGAAACAATTTGAGTGTTGTGGAAACCCAGTGAGAATAATCCAAGATCTGGCAGCTTCTACATTAAGAGATCGAAGTGCTTGGAATACAATATTCCAGAGGTCAATGGAGCTAGAATTAAAACCAAGAATCACCTACCCAGCAAAACTGAGTATCATGCTCCAAGGCAAAATATGGATTTTCAATAAAATAGAGGACTTTCAAGCTTTCTCAGTGAAAAGACCAGAGCTGAATAGAAAATTTGACTTTCAAATACAAGAATCAAGAGAAGCATGAAAAGGTAATCAAGAAAAAGAACAAGAAAGAGAAATTGTAAGGGACTTACTAAAGTTGAACTGTTTTGTTTACATCCCTACATGGAAAGATGATGTGCATGATTCTTGAGACCTCAGTATTAGGGCAGCTGAAGGGAATACGCATATATACATAAATATGTTTATGTATATATATGTATAAGTGAATGTGTATTATGTATATATATGTGTATATATATGTGTGTGTATATATACATATACATACATACATATATATATATATATATATATATATATATATATATATATATATATATAAGAGAGAGAGAGAGAGAGAGAGAGAGAGAGAGAGAGAGAGAGAGAGCAGGTACAGGGTGAGTTGAAGATGAAGGGAAGATATCTAAAAGAAATAAAATCAAATTAAAGGGTGAGAGAGGAATATATTGAGAGAGGGAGATAGGGAGAGATAGAATGGGGTAAAATATCTCTCATAAAAGTGGCAAGAAAAAGCAGTTGTGTAGGAAGAGAAGAGAAGGCAGGTGAGTGGGAATGAGTGAATCTTGCTCTCATCAGATTTGACCTGAGGAGGGAATACCATACATACTCAATTGGGTATCTTACCCCACAGGAAAGAAGAAGGAAGAAAATAAAAGAAAAAAGTGGGGCTGATAGGAGGGAGGGCAGATGGGGGTGTAGGTAATAAAAAACAAACACTTTCAAAAGGGGACAGGGTCAAGGGAGGAAATTCAATAAAGGGGGATAGGTTAGGAAGAGGTAAAATATAGTTAGTCTTTCACAACATGAGTATTTTGGAAGGGTTATACATAGTGATACTCATTTGGGCTATGTTGAATTGCTTGACTTCTTAGGGAGGGTGGGTGGGAAGGGAAGAGGGGAGAGAATTTGGAACTCAGTTTATAAAACAGAAGTTCAAAAACAAAAACAAAAAAAAAGTTTTTATGTGCCACTAGAAAATAAGATACACAGGCAATGGGGCATAGAAATTTATGTTGCCCTACAAGAAAGGAAGGGAAATGGGGATAGGAGGGGAGTGGGGTAACAGAAGGGAGGGCTGACTGGGGAACAGAGCAACCAGAATATATGCCACCTTGGAGTGGAGGGGAGTGTAGAAATGGGGAAAAATTCTGTAATTCAAACTCTTGTGAAAATCAATGCTGGAAACTAAATATATTAAATAAAAAAATAAATAAAAAAATAAAATCAATTTCCAAAAAAAGAAAAGAAATTTATATTGCTCTACAAGAGAAGAAGGGAAAGGGGGATGGGAGGGTAGTGGGGTGACAGATGGGAGGGCTGACTGGAGAATGGGGCAACCAGAATATACACCATCTTGGAATGGGCAGGAGGGTAGAAATGGAGAGAAAATTTGTAATTCAAACTCTTGTCAAAATCAATGCTGAAAAATAAATATATTAAATAAATTAAATTTTAAAAAAATTTTAATAAAAGAAAAAAAAAGAAGACATTGAGGAATCCAGCAGAGAGAGACTGCAGAGTGAGGCATGAAGGCAAGAGAATTGCAGAGATCAAATAGCTGCAAATCCACAGCATGAAGAGATAAGAGAACTGAGAATCCAGTGAATCTAGGAGACTGCAAGGACTCTGAGAAGTGCAAGGACTGTCAGAACTGCAGGACAAGATGCAGGCAAGCAGACAGTTAGGATTTGTGAGTGATTGTTCATGGGAAGGCCCTGACAGGGGGGAGAACGTTACTGGATGACTTGGTTCCTTGCTTTAATACTGTGTTAGAATTTCATTGTTGCTACATTGAGGTGAGCTTACAGGTTTTGGAATATAATTACTGCTATATCAAATTGGAGTTATTGGTCTTGGAATTTCATACTCTGGTGTCTAATTAAATGTTATACCTCCTCTGCCTTCTACCTAGGAAGTTTTTCATACTTTGCAATTGAGAACCATACAGACATGTTTATAGTTATACTTGAGGTCATGAATCTTGCCTTACTGATATAGGGGATAAGGCAGGGGAGAGGATAAGAGAGGGATTTTTAGAGACAACTCTACTCACATCAGATCTGGCTTAAAGAGAGAACAATATATACATTTAGAAGGGCATAAAAGTCTTCTAAATTTATAACAAAATAAGAGGGTGAGGAAATAGGATAAGGGAGCAGGTAAAGAACGTGTCTAGATGAACAGGAATAGGATAAAGAGGGAATAACATATATTTAAAGGGCTATAAAAGTCTTCTAAATACATATAGAAAAAAGGAGGTAAAGGGAAAGAGTGTGGGGCAGGGCATAAGGGAGGGATCTTTGGAGGGGGCATAGGTTAAATAATAGGAGGACAAGGCAGTTCACAGAAAGAAAGTAGAGGAGTCAGGAGGGATAGGAAGTAAGAGATACCCATAAAAAATAAAGATCAGGAGTAGAATTTTTTTAGAAACAAAAAGCAGAGGTAGTAATCAGGACCTCCACCAAAGTTAAAGATAAAATACATTTAATTAAAAGAGAAACAGGAAAACTGAGTTATATGTCTGTCATATTAATCAATATTGTTTTAAACTATTTAAAATAACTAGACAGTATAAGTTGTAGTATTGCTGTGGTATAGGAAATGATGAGTTAGTAGACTTAGAAAAATATGGAAAGACTTGGATCTATCAAGGAAGATGGACAAACAAGTATAGCAGGTACTTACGTAAATACGTATGATACATCCATACATAATATGATACATAAATATGTGCACAAATACATATTGTCTTTATATGAGTATGATTATATATGATATGTATGGGTATGCGTATGTATATATATTTGTGTGTATGTGTCAATGTATATATATGTGCATATGTGTATATATGTATACATAGGTATATTTGCATATATACATACACACACAAACACACATGTGTATATGTATGTGTGTGTATGCATGTAGCCTTTTTGATGGGAGAGGGAGGGAAAAGGGGAAAAACGAACAAAGTAAAAAGTGCACAGCAGAGAACAAAAGAAAACTTGTAAGGAAGCAGAGAAAAGATAGCATTCAGCATAGCATACAGTGTATATTTCTTGAAATGGAAGTTTATTGTTGTATATTTTAAATCCTTTTTTATGTTCTACTGTGCATATGGCAATGTTTTTCTTTTCTTTTATTATTTTGTATTTGAGTCTTAGTATTTAAGTTTATATGTTTCTTTTTTCTTTTTTATTGTGAATTTAAAGTTTAATATTTAAGTTTAAAATAAATTAAAAATAATTAAATATCCTTTTTTTCTTTCACTTACATCCTTATGTTTAGTATTTTATTTTTCCCCAGTTACACGTAAAAACAATTTTAACATTCCTTTTCAAAGCTTTGAGTTCCAACTTCTCTCCCTTCCTCTGTCCTCATCCCCTCTCATTTAGAAGGCAAGCAATTCAATATTAGGTTATACATGTTCAGTCATGCAAAATATATCCATAATAGTTATGTCTGAAAGAAAACTCAAGAAAAACAAAGTAAAGAAAGAAAGTAAAAAAAAAAGTCTGCTTAAATCTGTATTCAGAAATCATCAGTTCTTTCTGTGGGGATGGATAGCATTTTTTCATCATAAGTCCTTCAGAGTGGTCTTGCATTGTTGTGTTGCTGAGAACAGCTAAGTCATTCACAGCTGATCATCTTACAATATTGCTGTTAGCTTTGTACTCAGTACATTTCATTTTGCAGCAGCCCATGAAAGTCTTTCCCGGTTTTTCTGACAGCATCTTGTTCAGTACTTCTTTTATTATTTAATATTCCTTTAGTTTTTAGCATTGATTGGCACAAGATTTTGAGTTACAAAATTTCTCCCCATTTCTACCCTCCTCCCCACTCCAAGATAGCATATATTCTGTTCACCCCATTCCCCAGTGTTTTAACAATTCAACTAGCAGCTGCTGTGGGGGTGTAAAACCAACAACATCCCGTTCACAGAACACGGCAAGCCCAGGTTCTTTTGATCTGCTTTACTAAGGAAAGCAAAATTAAGGGGTTAACAATCTCAATTTAATCCAGCAAACAAATATCATTCATTTAGTTCAGGGGAAAAAGCCAGCACCCTGAACTTCAGAGCAAATACAAACAAATTACAAACATACATTTTTAAACAGACCAAATATAATTCATAGTTACCAACATCTGAGTTCGGCCAGGAGCTCAGCAATGGCTGGCTCAGAGTCACATGTTACTCCTGCTGCAGCTCAGAGCTCCAAAAAAGAGAAAGCCAACCTCTGGTTTTATATCTTTTTCAGGGTCAAAGGTGAGTCACACATGCAACTCACCCATGTGACCTAAAATTGTCACAAAAATGCGACTTAAACCTGTGTGGTCTAAAAGCCTCTGATGTCACAAACATGTCACTCAAACCCATGTAAACTAGGTTTCCATTGAGGCAAGGAGTTCATCAAGGACTCCAAATTTAATCAAGGAAATAAAGGCCAAACTCTTCAAGGCCACTTGGTTGAATTAAGTGCTAACAGACCATTTTGATTGCCAATACACCCAGTGAGCCCTCCTTTCTGTCACCCCACTACCACCCAATCCTCTTTCCCCTTACTTTCTTGTTGGGCAAGATAGATTTCTATGCCCCATTGCCTGTATATCTTATTTCCCGGTTACATGCAAAAACAACTTTTTTTTGAGCATCTGCTTTTAAAACTTTTGACTTCCAAATTGTCTCCCCTCTACCCTCCCCACCCACCCTCCCTAAGAAGGCAAGCAATTCAACATAGGTCATACATGTATCATTATGTAAAACACTTCCACAACACTCATGTTGTGAAATGCTAACTATATTTCCCTCCATCCTATCCTGGCCCCCTTTATACAATTTTCTCCCTTAATCCTGTCCCTTTTCAAAAGTGTTTGTTTTTGATTACTTATTCCCTCTATCTGCCCTCCCTTCTATCGTCCTCCCTTTTTTATCACCTTCCCCCTACTTTCCTGTGGGGTAAGATACCGAATTGTGTGTGTATGTTATTCCTTCCTCAGGTCAAATCTGAGGAGAGCAAGATTCACTCATTGCCCCTCACCTGCTCCTTCTTCTCTTCCTACAGAACTGCTTTTTCTTGCCACTTTTATGTGGAATAATTTACCCCATTCTATCTCTCCCTTTCTTGCTCTCTCAATATGTTTGTCTCTCATCTCTTAATTTGATTTTATTTTTTTAGATATCATCCATTTATATTCAACTCACTCTGTGCCCTCTGTCTACATATGTGTATATTCCCTTCAGCAACCCTAATACTGAGAAAGGTCGCATGAATTACGCACATCATCTTGCCATGTAGGAATGTAAACAAAACAGTTCAACTTTAGTGAGTCCCTTATGATTTCTCTTTCTTGTTTACCTTTTCATGCTTCTCTTGATTCTTGTATTTGAAAGTCAAATTGTCTATTCAGCTATGGTCTTTTCACTGAGAAAGCTTGAAATTCCTCTATTTTATTAAAAATCCATATTTTGCCTTGGAGCATGATACTCAGTTTTGCTGGGTAGGTGATTCTTGGTTTTAATCCTAGCTCCATTGACCTCCGGAACATCATATTCTAAGCCCTTCAGTCCCTTAATGTAGAAGCTTCTAGATATTGTGTTATCTTGATTGCATTTCCACAATACTCAAATTGTTTCTTTCTGGGTGCTTGCAGTATTTTCTCCTTGATCTGGAAACTCTGGAATTTGGTGACAATATTCCTAGGAGTTTTCTTTTTGGGATCTTTTTCAAGAGGAGATTGGTAGATTCTTTCAATTTCTATTTTGCCCTGTGGCTCTAGAATATCAGGGCAATTCTCCTTGATAATTTCTTGAAATGTGATGTCTAGGTTCTTTTATGGATCATGACTTTCAGTTAGTCCAATAATTTTTAAATTATCTTTCTTGGATCTATTTTCCAAGTCAGTGGTTTTTCCAATGAGATATTTCACATTGTCTTCCATTTTTTCATTCCTTTGATTCTGTTTTACAATATCTTGATTTCTCATAAAGTCACTAGCTTCCACTTGCTCCAATCTAATTTTTAAGGTAGTATTTTCTTCAGTTGTCTTTTGGACCTCCTTTTCCATTTGGGTAATTCTACCTTTCAAGGCATTCCTCTCCTCATTGTCTTTTTGGAGCTCTTTTGCCATTTGAGTTAGTCTATTTTTTAAGGTGTTATTTTCTTCAGTATTTTTTTGGGTCTCCTTTAGCAAGTCATTGAGTTGTTTTACATGGTTTTCTCACATTGCTCTCATTTCTCTTCCCAATTTTTCCTCTACCTCTCTTACTTGATTTTCAAATTGGTCCTGAGACCAATTCATGGCTTTTTTGTAGACTTCGGATGTACAACTTTTGACTTTGTACCCTTCTTCTAAGCATGTGTTTTGATCTTCCTTATCCCTATCATTACTTTCTATAGTTAGAGGCTTTGTTTTGTTTTGTTTTTCCTGGTGTTTGCTCATTATCTCATCCTATTATTTGACTTTTAGCTCTTTGTTAAAGTAGGACTCTGCTTCCAGGGTAGAGGGCATACTGTCCCAAGCTTCAGGTGTTTTGTGCAGCTGTTTGCAGAAATACTTCTAGGGAGCTGTAGGTTTTCAATTCTTTCAAGGTGGTATGATCTAAAGAGAAGTGTGTTTATTCCTCTCCTGGCCTGTGCTCTGGTCTGCGAGTGACCACAAGCACTCTTTTCTGCTCTGGAATAGGGTCTAACCTCCACTGTGGCTGCAAGCTCTGTCATGCTAGTGCTCCTTCTTGCCTTGGCACTGACACACAGAATTGTGAACCTGATCCAAGTATAGGCAAAGCAACAGAGTCCTGCCTAATTGCTTGCAAAAAGACCCCTGTAATCTCCTTCTGACCAGTTATTGTACCTTCTTACCATATATAAGTTGAGGGCTCCAGAAACAGCCCTTGCAGCTGCCACTGTTTCCAAGGTCTGCTCCTGGTTTACTATGGCCGGGGCTGTGCTGACAAAGCCTGCCCTAGACTGTGCACCAATCTCCCCCAGGTATGACAGACTTTTCCTTCTGACCTTCTAAGTTGTCTTTGGTGTCTATGGGCTGTGAGAAGTCTGGAAACTGCCATTGCTGCTAGCAATTAACTTGCCCCCAGGCCTGTTCTGTGTTTGCTTGGTCCTCTTCTGTACTGGTGAGGCCTGTGCTGGACTATGCTCCTCTCACCCTGGAGCAATAGACCTTTTTTACTGACCTTCTAAGTTTTCTTGGACTGGAAATTCATTTCACTCCATCTTTTTGTGGGTTCTGCTGCTCTTGAATTTGTTTTGAGTCATTTTATAGGTATCTGGAGGATTTTGTGGGAGAAAGGTGAGTCCCTGCCTTTACTCCACCATCTTGGCTCTACCTTGTACTGCATCCTTATCTAAATAGATACTGTGAAGAAGGTGGATCCAGTCTTAGAGCTCAGATTTATATCCTGTTATGGCAAATTACTGATTGTATAACATTGGCCAAGTGGCTTAAACATTCTAAGCCTCTAAATTTCCTCATTTGAAAATGAGGGGATTGGACAAGAAAATCTCTGCTCTAAATTTATGGTAGCAGGGAGGGAAGGGAGGAAAACCCTTATTATGTTCCAGACACTGTGCTAAATTCTTTATAAATATGATCTCATTTCATCCTCACTATGACCCTGGGATGTAGGTGCTATTTTTAAAATGATTTTACAGTTGAGAACACTGAGGGACACAGAGATCCAATGATGAACACAGAGTCACACAACTAGTAAGCAATATTTGAGGCTGGATTTAAACTCAGGTCTTCCTGCCTGGGAGCCTAGTGCTCTATCCTCTGCCACCTACCTGCCTCTGGTATTCTGCCTCACTCACTACGGGATTTTCCTTTCTCACAAATCCCCATTAACTGTATGACCCTGAACACTGATGTCTTAATATTTTCCTCCAAATTAGGGGAAATTATTACTTCAACTTCAACTGATGTTTTATTTATTTATTTTTCACCATTTCTTATTGTCCAATTAATTTTAATCTCTAGTTTTCATTCCACTCATCATTTAATAAATTAAATTCAACAAATATATAGTAAGTGCCTACCAGTTATGTGCAAGTACTCCTTTGTATCCTTTGGGGATACGAAAATGAAAAAGGAAGTATTCCCTGACCTTAAGGATCTGAGGGACTATGACATGTACTCAGATCATTAAATATATAATTTGAGGAGGGAAAATCATTTATGCCTGGTGGAATTAGTGCTTGCTACCCAAAGGAACAGACCCACAGCTGAGCATTGAATGAAGAGAAAGATACTGAGAGGTAGATGAGGAGATAATGCAGCCTAGAAATGGGGTTCCCAAATACTACACTTGGTCACTTCTCTTCTGTTTTCATTCTCTTTGCCTTTTTGATTTGTTACAACAATCAGTGTTTTCGTATTTAAAAGAATTTCAACAACCAAATGAACTCATGAGTAAAGGACTATTGTGGTAAATGAATTTTGACAATTCACACTGTATGAACAATTGCAAAAATTGTCTATGGAGATAACTGATGGGGTATAAAGAAAAAGATGACATGCTACTCAACTACCCAGTTAGTAGCTACCTTTCATAATTTGTTTATTTGTTTGTTTTACAATTAAGGTATCTGGAAAAAATACATAAATGGGTTTTTAAAAACTGTGTATATCTGCAGATGCATAATGTAAAAAAGTATCATTTTTATTTCTTGCCTTAATTTGATAAAGAACATAATTATTTGTGCTCTTAATCAATGACTCAGTTCTGGCCTAACCTTTTTGAAATTCACTTCTTTGGGATAAAAATCTTATTACAGAAAAAAAAAATCCTTTAAATTTAATTAAATCCTATTTTTTGTCATTAAAGTCATCATCTTTTATGTTTCTATAAAGGAAGTCATTGCATACTCTTGAGCAAATATCTGGTCCTAGAAGTCAATTTAGTAGCAGAAAAAAAAAAAAACCA
Source organism: Trichosurus vulpecula (assembly GCF_011100635.1). Classification (NCBI taxonomy): domain Eukaryota; kingdom Metazoa; phylum Chordata; class Mammalia; order Diprotodontia; family Phalangeridae; genus Trichosurus; species Trichosurus vulpecula. Next base: position 23,106,253 of record NC_050578.1, read on the forward strand.
TCAGAAATAGCACATGCCACATGGCACTATTCAGCCCAATTTGACAAATATCAATTTTGCTCCTATTATCAATAAATCACAAATTATATTTCATAATTTTCAGTCATTTCCTCTCTATAAGGTAACTACCATTAGAGAATGGAATACAAAATAATTCTTAGACAAAGATCTTTCCCTCAAAGACCTAGCAGTTTTATTTTAAAAATAGGGTGCGTATGTATTAATAACAGAGAAAGAGATAAGATATATTATTTTTAAACTTAAGATGGGTAGATAGGTAGGTAGGTAGGTAGAAGACAGATAGGATCTATATGTTTCATTCACTTTTTAAATTTTTAATGTTCTTTAAAGAATGGGAGAATCCATTGAGAGGGCAAGCAATATATCAATTGTACACATGAAATCATGTAAAACATATCTCTGTACTAGCTACAAAAAAAGTAAGTATAAAGTAAAAAAGTGAAAAAATTATAAAATATATATGTAAATGCAAGTATGTATGTGTATGTATCCATATACACATACATAAATATATGTGTCTATATACACACATACACCCATTTTTTATTTCAGTTTGCACTCAGAGTTCATCAGTTCTATCCTTGGAGAAGAACAATATCTTTTTTATCATGTGTCCTTCAGAATTATCTTGGATCTTTGTACTGATCCGAGTAGCTAAGTCTTTTTCACTATTCTTCATAGTTAAAATATTGCTGTCACTGTCTTAAGTGATATCCTTGTTCTGCTCACTTCGCTCTGCATCAATTCAGATTGGTCTTCCTAGGTTTTTCTGCTCCCTTGTCATTTCTTATAGTACAAAGTTATTTCATCACAACAATATATACTAACTTGTTCAGCTATTCCCCAATTGATTGCATCTATTCAATTTCCAATTCTTTGCTACTACAAAAAAGAACTGCCTTTTTTATTAGTAAATCAGTCCTTTTCCCTTTTCTTCGATCCCTTTAGGACATAGACATACTAGTATTATTTCCAGGTCAAAAGGCATGCACAGTTTTCCAGCTGTTTGGGTGCAGTTCCAAATGGTTCCCCAGAATGGTTGAACTAGTTCACTACTCCACCAGAAGTGCATTAGCATCCCAATTTTTCCATATCCCCTCCAGCATTTGTCATTTTATTTTTCTGTCTTGTTAGCCAATCTGATGTCTGAAGTTGTATCTCAGAGTTGTTTTAGTTTATACTTCTCTAATCAATAGCGATTAAGAGCATTTCTTCATGTGAGTATAGACAGCTTTGATTCCTTCCTTTGAAAACTACCTGTTCATATTCTTTAGCCATTTATCAATTGAAGAATAGCTATTTTTTTAAAACAAATTTGGCTTGTTTCCTATATATTTAAGAAATGAGGCTTTTATCAAAAAAAAAACTTGCTACAAAATTATTTCCTAGGTTTCTATTTTACTTCTAATTTTGGTTGAATAAACTTTGTGTATGCATAACTGTTTTAATTTCATGTAATCAAAATTATCCATGATACTTCCCTATGATCCTCACTGTCTTTTTTTTAGTCATAATCTCTTCCCTTATCCTTAGATCTGAAAGGTAAAATTTTCCCTTATCCTTAATTTTCTTATGATATTATTTTTTAGTCTGAATCATTTTGAACTTGTCTTCATACATGGTCAGAAATATTGGTCTATGCCTAGTTTCTTCCAAGCTGCTTTTCAGTTTTCCCAGTAATTTTTTCAAATAGTAAGTTGGATGTTTAGGTTTATCAAATACTAGATTGCTATGGTTATTTACTAATGTTTATCATGTATTTAATGTAATCTGACCCACCCCTCTATTTCTTAGCCAGTTCCAAATTATTTTGATGATCACAACTTTTTTTTTTTTTGGTTTGTTTTTTTTTGCTTTTTGGCAGGGCGATTGGGGGTTAAGTGACTTGCCCAAGGTCACACAGCTAGTACATGTGTCAAGTGTCTGAGGCCGGATTTGAACTCAGGTCCTCCTGACTCCAGGGCCGGTGCTCTACCCACTGCGCCACCTAGCTACCCCCTTGATCACAACTTTTTAATCCAATTTGAGATCGGAAACTGCTAAGCCACCTTCCTTCCCATTTTTTTTTCATTGTTTCACTTCATATTCTTGAGCTTTTGTTCTTCCAGGTGAATTTTTTATTTTTTTTCTAGTATGATAAAACAATTCTTTGGTAGTTTGATTGTTGTTGTTGTGTTGTGTTGTTGTGTTTCTCCTTCATTCTCGAAGAGGACCATGACATCAGGGAAACAATGAAGTGACTTGCAGTTTACTTTGATTTGAGTGAGGGAGGGCTGTCAAAGGTCACCAGCCTCACCTTCCCCTCCAGAGCCATCTGTTTCCAGTGGCCTGATATTTACCAGGATGAGTGGAGGTGGCCCAGGATGCATTAGGAGATACTGGCCCTTCAAGGGGAAGGTCTTTTCAGGTTTTCATTTTGAATAAGGTAATGCCCATTCAGTGAATAGGCCTCTTTAAGAAGTTAATTAAGGGATGGTCCTTTTAATAAAAAACAAAAAAAAAGTCAAACTGAGAGGGGAAGACCCTCAGGGGTCCTGCCCAAAAGAGAAACAGTTACTGTTTAGTATTTACATTCCTGGACAGGAATCTATTGTCCAATCCATGAGCTCCAGGGTTAGTTGGTTTTAAGGATTGTTTTTTTGAGAAAGAGATCTAGCTGGTAAAGCCAAAGTTAAGGAGGCAGCCTTTGGACATTGAAATGTACCTTCCTTTGGGCAAAGGGGGGAAAGAGGAGGAGAGGGGAGAGGACGGAAGGGAAGGGAGAAGAGGGGAGGGCAGAGGAGAGGCTCCTCACAAGGTGTGTTACTCTTTCCCAAGGAGGACCATGACATCAGGAGTAATTTGGTAGGTATGACACTGAATAAGTAAATTAATTTGGGTAGAATGATCATTTTTATTATATTACCTCTGCCTACACATGGGTAATGCATATTTCTCTGGTAGTCTACGTCTTGTAATGATGATCATATAATTCCTCAATCTGTCTCGGGAGGTAGCCTCTCTAGGTTTTTCTATATTGTGTGAAGTTATTTTAAAAGAAATTTCTTTTTCTGCTATTTTTCATAATGTATAAGTATATGCATATGTATATGTATATGTACTTATAGGTATCTATATAGTTGGATGATTTATGTGACTTTATTTTTTAATTTTGCAACTGTGCTAAAGTTTTTTTTTTATTTTTTCAACTAGTTTTTTTATTTGTTTAATTCTACAGGTTGATTCTATTTATATCCTAAATATAGTATTGAATGGTGGTTTTGTTTCCTCATTGATTATTCTTAGTCATTCAATTTCTTTTTCTTCTCTTATTTTTTTTTGTTTTTTTTCATGTTTTTTTTTACTTTTTAATTATTTATTTATTTAATATTTTTCGTTTTCAGCATTGATTTCCACAAGAGTCTGAATTACAAACATTCTCCCCATTTCTACCCTCCCCCCCAATCCAAGATGGCATATATTCTGATTACCCCATTCCCCAGTCAACCCTCCCTTCTGTCACCCCACTCCCCCCCCATCCCCTTTTCCCTTAATTTCTTGTAGGGCAAGATAGATTTCTGTGCCCCCTTGCCTGTATATCTAATTTCCTAGTTGCATGGAAAAAAATTTTTTTTTGAACATCTGCTTTTTAAACCTTGGTTCCAAATTCTCTCCCCTCTTGCCTCCACACCCACCCACCCTCCCTAAGAAGGCAAGCAATTCAATATAGGCCATATGTGTATCATTATGCAAAACCCTTCCACAATACTCATGTTGTGAAAGACTAACTATATCTTGCTCCTTCCTCTCCTATCCCCCTTTATTCAATTTTCTCCCTTGACCCTGTCCATCTTTGAAAGTGTTTGCTTTTGATTACCTCCTCCCCCAATTTGCCCTCCCTTCGATCGTCCCCCCCCCCCCCCCCCGCCTTTTAACTCCTTCCTCCTTCTTTCCTGGGGGGTAAGATATCCAATGGCGTGTGTACGTTATTCCCTCCTCAGGTCAAATCTGATGAGAGCAAAATTCACTCATTCGCCCTCCTTCCCTTCCAACAAACTGCTTTTGTTGCCATCTTTATGTGAGATGATTTACCCATTCAATCTCTCCCTTTCTCCCTCTCTCAATATATTCCTCTCTCATCCCTTAATTTGATTTTATTTTTTTGGATATCATCCCTTCATGTTCAACTCACCCTGTGCCTCTTTCTCTCTCTCTCTCTCTCTCTCTCTCTCTCTCTCTCTCTCTCTCTCTCTCTCTGTGTATATATATATATGTATGGATGGATATTCCTTTCAGCTACCCTAATACTGAGGTCTCATGAATCATACACATCATCTTTCCATGTAGGAATGTAAAGAAAACAGTTTGACTTTAGTAAGTCCCTTATTATTTCTCTTTCTTGTTTACCTTTTCATGCTTCTCTTGATTCTTGTGTTTGAAAGTCAAATTTTCTATTCAGCTGTGGTCTTTTCACTGAGAAAGCTTGAAAGTCCTCTATTTTATTGAAAATCCATATTTGGCCTTGGAGCATTATACTCAGTTTTGCTGGGTAGGTGATTCCTGGTTTTAATCCTAGCCCCATTGACTTCCAGAACATCATATTCCAAGCCCTTCAGTCCCTTAATGTAGAAGCTTCTAGATCTTGTATTATCTTGATTATGTTTCCACAATACTCAAATTGTTTCTTTCTGGCTGCTTGCAGTATTTTCTCCTTGATCTGGAAGCTCTGCAATTTGGTGACAATATTCCTAGGAGTTTTCTTTTTGGGATCTTTTTCAGGAGGTGATCAGTGGATTCTTTCAATTTCTATTTTGCCCTGTGGCTCTAGAATATCAGGGCAGTTCTCCTTGATAATTTCTTGAAAGATGATATCCAGGCTCTTTTTTTGATCATGGCTTTCAGGTAGTCCAATAATTTTTAAATTATCTCTCCTGGATCTATTCTCCAGGTAAGTGGTTTTTCCAATGAGATAGTTCACATTGTCTTCCATTTTTTCATTCCTTTGGTTCTGTTTTATAATATCTTGATTTCTCCTAAAGTCACTAGCTTCCACTTGCTCCAATCTAATTTTTAAAGTAGTATTTTCTTCAGTGTTCCTTTGGACCTCCTTTTCCATTTGGCTAATTCTACCTTTCAAGGCATTCTTCTCCTCATTTGCTTTTTGAAGCTCTTTTGCCATTTGAGTTAGTCTATTTTCTAAGGTGTTACTTTCTTTAGTATTTTTTTGAGTCTCCTTTAGCAAGTCATTGAGTTGTTTTACATGGTTTTCTCACATTGCTCTCATTTCTCTTCCCAATTTTTCCTCTATTTCTCTAAATTGCTTTTCCAAATCCTTTTTGATCTCTTCCATGGCCTGAGACCAGTTCATGTTTTTCTTGGAGGCTTTTGATGTAGGCTCTTTTAGTTTGTTGACTTCTTCTGGCTGTATGTTTGGTCTTCTTTGTCACTAAAAAAAGATTCCAAAGTCTGAGTCTGAATCTGAGAGCGTTTTCACTGACTGGCCATGTTCCCAGCCAAGTACTTGACCCTTGAGCTTTTCATCGGCGTATGACTGCTTGTAGAGTAGAGAGTACATTGTCTCAAGCTTGAGGGGCTATGCTGTTGTTTTCAGAGCTATTTCTACACAGCAAGCTCTGCCACACCAGTGCTTCTCCTCCCCCAACAATTGCTAACCCAGACCAGCACTCAGATCTAAGCTGGTTCTGCACTCCTGCTCTGATCCACTACTTAATTCCTCCACCAGGTGGGCCTGGGGCCAGAAGCAACTGCAGCTGTAGCTCTGTAAAGCAGCTTCATAGCTGCACCACCTCCACAGCCCTTGGGCAGTCACCGACCACAAACTCCTTTCACTCTGTCCCCGCATTTTTTTTCCCACTAAACTTCTCTGTTTTCTTTGTTGTTCATGGGTTGAGAAGTCTGATAACTGCCACAGCTCACTAATTCAGGGTACTAGGGCCTGTTCTGTCTGGCTCCTGGTCTGGCTGGTCCAAGCGTGGCCCACGCTGGGCTCTGCTCCACTCCACTCCCAGCACAATGCGGTAGACCTTACCCAGTGACCATCCAGGCTGTCCTGGGCTGGAGCCCTGCTTCCTTCTGATATTTAGTGGGGTCTGCACTTCCAGAATTTGTTCAGAGCTGTTTTTTATAGGTGTTTGCAGAGTCCTGGGGGAGAACTTTAGGTAAGTCCCTGCTTTCCAGCTGCCATCTTGACTCCATCCCCCATTCTCTTATTACTATACAACAACTTCTGATAAAATATTGACTAATAGTGATAATAGTGGACATCCTTGCTTCAATTCTGATCTTATTGGGAAAGCTTCTAGTTTATCTCAGTATCTCAATTATGGATAATGCTTACACTTAGTTTTGAAGATAAATATTACTTATTTTAAGAAAAGTTCCATTTATTCCTTTTTTTCCTGATATTTTGAATAGGTGTTGTATTTTTTAAAATATTTTTCTCTATGTATTTATGTAACTGTATGTTTTTGGTTGTTTTCTTATAGATGTAGTCAATTATGCTGATAGTTTTTCTTATATTGAAACAGGCCTGCATTGATTTTATTAATCCCAACTAGTCACAATGTTTGATTTTTGTAATGTGTTGTTGTAATCTTCTTGCTAGTATTGTATTTGAATTTTTGCATTAATATTCATTAGGCAAATTAAGCTATGGTTTTCTTTCTCTGTCATTGCTCTTCCTGTTTAGGTATAAAAACTATAGTTGTGTCATAGAAGCAATTTAGTAAGATTTCTTATTTACCATTAGCGTTTCAAACAGTTTATATGGTATTGGGATTAATTGTTCTTTAAATATCTGGTATAATTCACTTGTACATCCATCTGTCCTTAGAGCTTTTTTCATAGGGAGCTCATTTTTGGCTTGTTCATTTTTTGTCTAAAATAGGATAATTTATGCATTCTATTTTGAGTTGATGTGTTTTAAAGAAAGAGTACATATGTTTTAAAAATAGGTAATTAGATGATGGAATGTATATGTTTTAAAGAAAGATCTACATTTATCTAAAATATATACGTGAACATTTGTTACCTTTCTCATCCATTGCCACCATCAATTAAAAAAAAATAAAACCATCCTAATAGATATGCATTGTCCAACAAAACAAATTCAGTGTAAATCACTTTATAGAATAAAAAGGATAGCAAATGGTGATTAGTACTGAAGATTTCATAAAAGAGGTAGAAATAAATTAGAATTTTAATAGAATTAGGTAGAATTCAGATGGAGTTAGAAGAAGCACATCCCATACTGAGAACCTTATGAATATACCCCCTTCTTTCCTTTTTCCTTGCCATGAAACCTCAGTAAGGCCCTTATAACTTGTGATCTCAAGTATTGATATATGCTCTCAAATAGTTCTCAGTATTTTTCCTCTCAATTAATCCTACTTACTTCATCCAGACTAATTCTCTGAACAAGCATTCACACTACTGTCTTAAATCTTCAATGGCCAATAATTACCTAACAAATAAACTCTGAATTTCTTAGACTGGATTTCAAGGCCCACCACAATTGTGTTCTAATCTGCTTGTCTAGCTTTATCTCTCACTGTTCTTCTGCTTCACATAAATTAAACTCACACAAAACAAGACACCTTTATTTTTCTTCAAATATTATAAAGGTGATATTTTATGAAAACTAATTTGGCAATTATATATAGAATAGATTAGAATGCACTGAAAAGTCAAAAAATGGAGAAAGGGAGACCAGTTTTAAGACAATGCAAACATATAGTGGGGAGCCCAAGGTCTAGGGCTGCCGCGGTGAGGAATTGTAACAACAATGTTACTAGCAGCTGCTGTGAAGGTGAAAGACCAACAATAAAAGCACACAGAAAGGCTGCTAGCACAGGTCCTTTGATCAGCTTTTGTAAGAAAAGCAACTTTCAGGGGTTAACAATCTTACTTTCATTAAATATACCTGTACCATTCACTTAGTTCAGAGGGAAAAGCCAGCACCCTGAACTTCAGAGCAAATACAAACAGAAATTACAAGCATATGTTATTTAAACAGAGCAAACACACACAGAAATCAACAGACAGGCCTCTATCTGTCTGACCAGAGAATTGCATAGTTAACAGAGAGAAAAGCACCAACATTTGGGTTTTCAAAGCTGTCGGGTGCAGCTTCAATGGCTACCCAGAGTCTTGTCACCAACACTCTTTTAATGAGTGTGCCGCCAAAGGCAAAACACTGACTTCTGAATTTATATACACTTCTTCAGACCAAAGGACATCACAACTATGTGACTCAAACCCACATGACTAGGCCTTCCCTTGACATAAGTAGGTCATCAAAGACTCCCAATTCAATCAAAGATTCCTTAGTGCCAAGAAGCATTCCAAGCCAAAGACAACAAAAAAATCCACTTTGCTTGCCATTACATTTGAAAAGCAAAACACATCAAAGGTACTTGATTACCTCAACATTCCAAAAGAGAAAATAGTAAAAACAATCCCCACCATAACAGGAATGAAAGGAGGAGGGTAAACTAAGGAAAACTCATGAAGGAACAAGTGATTGGAATTAGGGCATTAGTCTCCTATTGAGGGGTAAAGGAAAGAGAAGAACCAAGGAAACATTTATACATGTTTTTAGAAAATAAATTTTTAAAAATGCATAAACACAGTCCTTTTTTATTTTGTACATATATACATGCACACTTGTTTCCATGTAGCTAGAGAAGCTATTTAAGGCATTTAATCATACTCAGCTTTCTTATCCACATTTTTCATCATTACTATCTTAATAATTCTACTTAGCACTCCTAGCATGTACCATCTTGAAAGTGCTTTACAAGTGGTAACTCACATTAATTAATTAGTCGTTATCAATTGATTTGTTGAATTAATCTCATTTCTAAAATTTCATTTTTTTATTGAAGATAATTAAGAAGGTGGCCAAATAGGAACTCAAACCATATCTAATCATATCTCCTGTGCATATATTGGATCTCTGTGAGAAATAGAAAATTCTTTTCCTTCAAATACTTCTAAATTAGCACTGCTAAAGTGACCTTCGGCTAACACCTAACTTGATCACATTCTTGTACTGTACTTTCTTGATCTCAGAAATCTAAAAAAAAAGAAAGATATATACTAATATATTTATTCATTAAATTTCATAAGGTCTACATGTATCTTCCTTCCTCCCTTTTCCCTTTTTTTTTCATAAAGGAAGTAAAGACATCTGGTTTTTTTTTTTTTATTTTGTTGTTAACTATCTTGCTACTGGAAAAACATAGGGCTTTATTCACTACTTTAAAATGTTACACTCCTCGATAACATACACTGTGGATACATAAATAAACATACAGACACAATCCTTGTACTCCAACAGTTTATACTCTAAGAAAATCTGCTTTATATTCAGTACATCCAAGAAAATACACAAACTAGTTACAGCCTAAATGTAAGTTTATACTTTTTGTTTAAATAACAAGGGAAAGTCCTGTCCTCAATTTAAAATAACAGTGATGACGAAGAGCTACATTTTGGTAACAAAGCTAAATGTGCCTTTGCTGGGGAACATTCAAAGAATAGCTAGAATGATGAAGGGCCTCTGTTTATTCCATATGAGGATTAGCTGATAAAATTTGAGATATTTAGTCTGGGAAAGATAAAATCTAAAATCGGGGTGGAGAGTGTGATGGGGATCATCAAGTGTATGAAAGTTTGTGACATTAAAGAGAGATTAGATTTTCTCTGCTTGGAAACAAATGAAAAAAATAAGCAGTGCATAGACATCATAAAAGAAGCAAATTGAGCATTGGTGTAATTAAAACTTGCTATTTATTAGCTCTATCTCTAAGTGATATGGGATTGCTCAGGAAGCTGTGTTCCTCCTCAGCAACTTTTTTACCACCTTCTTCCAAACACCCATGTGAGACATAACCATTACCATCATTGAAAGTCTTCTAGCAAAACCTGAATAAACACTTATCAGGAGTGGAAGCTTTCAGGTTTGGGCTGTATTAAATAATTGTTGAGGTCCCTTCCTAAATTGCATGAAAGGGAGAAATAAGAAAAACAGAAGTGTGCCTTCTTGCTCACACTCAAAATTTGTATCCATTCAAATCCTAAATTAAGGCACCAGAGATAAAAATGGAAACAACGGTACCTCCAGCATATGTTTCTGCTTGACACTGTTTGCAAAATGTATTTCATTGAATCCTATAATAACAAAAATTATTCTCTGAAGTGGGGCCATTTTTTTTAAAAAAACCTTTTTTATTGGTATTATGCTATCTTATCTAAACCTGTCAATAACATCTCTACTGAATTAAATTTGAAATGTTTTAGAGAGTTCTCTATTCAGTGTTCCCTGAATAATAAAATACCAGGCAAGTCATCTGTAGAAGGAACTCAGCAAAGTCATCCTCTGCTGTATATTGCAATATAGAACCTTTTCCCGGTCATCACCTTGCTTTTGATCTCTTTAAATACTAAGAGACACAATTTCTAGGATTAGTGATTTATAAACTTAAAAGTACATTGTTCAAGTATGGATTTAGCTTGCCACACAGGAGGCTTTTTCAGCTCTATTCCTATTCAATTAAATTTCATATTACAACAATTTATTAAGCACTTAGACTATGCTAAGTGATACAATGGCAAAAGAGAAACATTTTACCCTTTGACCAGCCTAGGCAGAGCGGGAAAGGGATACAGTGTACTAATCATTCTCTCCTTTCTCTCATCAGTTCTCTACAGTGCCATATTACTGAAGCGACAATCTGATCATAGTTATTCTTCTGCTCAAAAAGATTATGTGCTTCCCCCTTGTGTCTGGGAGAAAAAGCAAAGTCCCTAATTTAATATTTAAATCCCGTCATCATTTCATCTGTCTCTAGCATGTTTTTCCAGGTTTCTAACTAATTACTCTTCTTCTTTTACTTTATTTTCTAGCCATGCTGGTGTACTTACTGTACCTAATGCATAACAATCCATCTTCATCTCTCTACCTTTGTACAGGCTGTCCTCCATGAGGCACACCCTCATCACCTTTGCCTCTTTAAATTCCTGCTTGCTTCAAAGCTCAGCCTCCGTAAGGCCTTTCTTGGTTCTTCTACCTCAGGGGTTCTTAATCTATGACACACAGATTTTTTTAAAGGATAACTCTATTAAAATATAATTGGTTTCTTTGGTCATCCCATGTATTTTATTTTATGCATTTAAAAACATTATTATGAGCAGTCTATAGTCTTCACACTGCCAAACCCATCCATTAACATGAAATGACTAAAACTCCTTGCCTGAAGTTATTGATACCCAGCCGATCCTTCCAGGGGAGGAGGGGAATTACTTTGCATGACCTAGTATATACAAAACTGTGCAACTACTAGACACATAATAAATGTTTAGTGATTGGTCGATTATGCTAGATAAAAATGAGTCTTAATATATATAACCACGCTCAGTGAAGTTTTACAATTTCAACTGTAACAGATTGAAAGCAACTAAGCTACCTGAAATGCATGAACCACATACAAACAATCACCCACATATTATTGCTTTTTGCCTCAACATGGTACAAAAGACATATGAATAATCTGTATTTTAATCCCTTTCCTATTAGGTCTCCATTTAGATGAAGAGAGCTCTATTTTCCAAAGTTAACCTCCAAAAATCAATGAGAATATGCTAATTTGTTTCAGTCTTAAACTAAGTATCTACCCGTTAAAAAGCAACTTGGATAAAAAGTTCTATCTTCAATATAATATAACAGCTACAACTCTGAGGCACATTTTAATAATATAGCTAAACATGATATTCTGACATCTTAACATAGAGTAATTTGAAGTTCAATCTTTTAATATGTCATTCATGAAAGAGCAGTCATTCTTATGGATATAATCCCTTTGATTTAGAAAGATTACTGGTATGGGATGGCATCTAATCATTTGGCATATCAACTTTGTGGAAATAAAGTACAATTACTATAATCATCAATAAATGGCACTAGGGACTGGGATGAGTATTTTATAGAATACAAATACCAGGGATTCATTTCTTGTGACACTGACAATTGGTTGAATAACAGCATTCTATGTCCCTGAGTCACATCTGCTATTTCACTTTTAGATGAATTAAAACATCTTATTTCTAAATTTCCTTCAACTTGGGAGAGGGGGGTGTTTTTTGTTTTATTTTTATTTTTTGCTAATATTTATTTGCTTTACATAAAACTATCTTGTTCTAAGAATTCTGGAATTCTATAAGAAATAATTATAATATTGCTCAAGAAATATATCCCAAAGACAATGATACTATTGCTATGATAAGAATATAATTAGTGAGAACCACCCAATCATCAATCATTTATTAAACATCATCTATGTACCAGGGACTGTGTTATTTTTTGGTATGAAAATTTAGCCAAACAAGCATATTACGCATCATCGTTATGAAATGTTTTAACAAAAATCTTCTCAGAGTCTCATTTGAAAAAAAAGTTCATTAAATTGAAATGGCAGTTCTCATTTTGAAAAAGTCAGATAAATGGCATGGTGTTAGAATATTGGGGCTGAAGTCAGGAAGACCTGAGTTCAGAACCTTCTGTGACCCTTGACAAGTCCCCCAAGCTCTGCCCATCTCACTTCCTCAGTTATAAAAATGAGGATGATAATAGCCCCTACCTCCCAGGGTGGTCAGGAGAATCAAATGAGATAGATAGTATTAATAAATTATTTAACATACTGAATGTAACAGAATAAGAACTTAATAGATACATCTTTCCATCTTTCATTATTCTAATTTTACAAACAAAGAAACTGAGATTTTTTATAAAGGCTTCCAGTTTAGTAATAGATAAAACTAAGTCTTAATACTGGAATTTCTTGATTCTATATACTTACATTATTATCAGTATGTCACAATGCTTTTAAGGATAGAAAATGTTTTTTATAGAACATTGATGCTGACTGTGTTCTAGACCTGTGATTTTATCAGCTTAGAGAATTTTAAGACAGAACATCTCTCTACTGATGGAGAACATTTTACTCTTCTGTGATTTATATTCATAGACATTTGACTAACACAAGAGGTCTTCATGCGATATCCATGAATATATTTACATTTTTTGGTAACTATTTCAATGTAAATTTTCCTTTGTAATTAGTTAGATATATTGTAATTAGTTTCTTTTGGTATTTTATATTATGCATTAAAAAAATTCTGAAAAGATATTCATAGGCTTGACCAGACTGCCAAATGTGTCTATGACACAAAAAAGTTAAAGAATCCTTAGCCTACACCATCAATTGAGAGGTTTAGCATCTTTCCCAGTGTCGCATTGTTAGTCTGTAATAGAGATGGGTACCTACCCCAGATCTTTCTGACTGTCCCTTATGCCGTGTTACCTGTCAATGTAAAAGTCTTTACTAATATTAAAATCTAAGCCCATGAAATAGTATAGTAAAATGGAAAAAGCCCTGTATTTTGAGTCTGGGGACCAAGATTTCAGTTCTGCCATTCACTCCAGCTATGACTTTTGGCAGGTCACAACCTTTATGATCTTCAGTTTCCTCATCAACAAAACAAGGAAGGGTTGAAAGAGATAAACTCTAAGGTGTCTTCCAGGTCTCATCCTATGCTCCTAAGTACTAGCGATCATAAGTTGGAAGCTTGTTATTAATAGATCTGTAGAAATTATAAATACACTGAATTGATTATATATTCAGTGTCTAAAAAGAAATCAGGCTTTGGGCAAGTACAAATGTTAATCAAAACTGAAAGCATGATCCATAATATAATTATTGGCTTCCTTCTGGCTACTGATGCTCACATCTCTGGTCACATCTTCACTATCATCTTAGTAAGTGTAGAAAAGTTTTGGGGAAACTTTTTATGGTGATAAAAATAGGATATGTAGATCTATCCACAAGGCAGTGCTATTCTGCAACTGTCCAAAATGACTTATGAGCATGATTATCCCATTAATATTAACCAAATCCCTGGGTGATAATTTGAAATATCATGGCACTATTTTTAGAGAGGGAAACTAAGGGTTAGTCGATTAAGTAACTTAACAAGGCCTACATGGCAAATGAATCTTGAACTGGAGGGGAAAGTTTAGTTATTAACATGTAAATACATACAGATATAGATGTAGTTTAACTGGTAATATGGACATATGCATATATAATATATACATAATTGGTAATATATAGACATGCATACTGACACATCCCTATATACATGTATATTCACAAATACTTACAGAAACATACACACATGAATCTGTATACTTGATATGTCAAGAAAGAAAAAGATACCCTTAGTAACTTTGGTGAATTCCCTGTGTCAAACTTATATGAAGGTGTAATTATTCAGATTAGTCAGATATTGATGGGTTTCCATCTGCATCATTGACAAGAGTGCCTACAATAGTGAACTCATAGATCCATCTGAATATTTGAAAATATAGACAATATTTTTTCTTATCTAGATTTATGGGGATCCCTTCAACAAAGTTATAATCTTAGAGTAAGAAGACACTTCTGGAAGTGATACAGTTATACCCGCATCCACATGTAAGACCACATCAAAAATATGCAAGACATAACCGGTTCGTTATATTTAGATTGCTCCAGAAAAGATTGATCAGCTTCACTTAGTAGCCTGTTGTCAATTTTTAAAATCATTATTGGGCATTAAATCATTATTAAATCATTATTCACTCTATGAGGGCAGGCAGCATATCTTACCACAACTTTCTATCTCTCATGCAGTGCTCTATATAAAATTCTCATAAAATGTTTCTCAAAATGAGCAATATTAAAGGAATGAAAGAAGAAATACAACTTTTAAATATTTGAATGAATTTTGGGTTATAAGCCCATTTCATTAGCTTGATTTGTTTGAGCTAGATTAACAGTTACCTATTTGACTCCTGCCAACCCACAAATGCAAAACTATCACCCAAAGACTTGCCAAACCTCAGGATATTGTATTCTCATCTGACTCAGAAGGAGTTTGGGGTTGTTCTCAGTCAAAGCCCTAAAATATCTGTCTAAGACCACTCAGGTCACATGTGTCAAACATGATGGAAAGGGGAGAGGGGGGAAGAACTCCCAGTGCTGAAGCAGGAATAACAAAATTCCTCAGATTTTTTTTGGGGGGAGGAGGCTTGAGAGCTTGCTGTTAACTCCCTACTCAGAGTGTAAACATTAATCGTTTATGAAATAGCATCATATTTGTTTAAAATAATTAACACCTATAATCATTCCCTTGCCAGAAATCCTGCTTCTCCACAAGATAAGAGCAAATACTAAAGGAAGTTATTATTTTTGTCCCTTCCTTATTTTATGTTCACTATCTGTAAATAGTTCTGCAGATTTGAAATCATCATAGTACAGAGGAGAGCCAGCCCAACTCTAATATGACTGTGTCATATCTTATTCTGGATGGATTTGTTGCATTAATGAAGGCCTCCCCTTTTCAAAATCTTGAAGACCCACTTCAGATTTCTCTTTCCTTTTAAAGAAAACTGCCAAATCCACATTTACAGAACTTCACATGCCATATTTTTGCTCCTTTTTATGCTGCTCCCACCTAATAAAAGCAGATAAAATATAAATATTGAGATGGTGCATGTGCTCACAGGAATGGTTTTGTATGAAAAAACCATAGAAACCATATCAGAAGAGCCATGATTGAGAGGGAAAGTGGTGCATTGGATGCATCCAATGACAGGGAATTTAAATGTTTGGGCTGAGAAAAAGTGTGTTCCTAGTACATACATAGAGAACAGATGCTTGGCTTCCTTCCATCCTTCACCTGCTCATCTAGGGAAGTATCTACTTCAGCACTTATCTGTAATCTAAGTGCAATATATATTGATTTAAAAACAATTTCAAGGCTACAAATTTTTCTAAGGAGCTTTGTTTGAAATTAACTCCTTGCTTCTGGGAATCTGAGTTCTCTTACATGCAAATGCCTTATTACTGGGACTCAATACTTGACAATTGAACCATTATTAGTAAAGATGAAGGTTATGCTTATATATTCATACAACTAATATATTCAATTCACTTGATCTCAATATGTATTTATTAAGGGCTTACTATATGCCAGGCAAGAGGTAGTGTGGTGTAGTGGATAGAGAGCTGAATTGGAAGTCAGGAAGACCTGATTTCAAGGCCTGACTTAGAAATGTAGTAGCTGTGTCACCATGGGAAAATCATTTAATGTCTCAGTGCCCATGGCAACTCTCCAAAGCATTAAGTGACAGGTTGACAATCTGCATCGTTGGAAGTAGTTTCCACAAAGAGCATTTCAAAGTGATAAAACTGAAGGTAAAACAAACAAACAAACAAAAAAACTTACTTCACTCCTGTCAAAAACAGTAAAATGTGCCACTGTTATGTTCTAGAAATACAGTCATATGTGAAAACAGGCCCTGTCCTCATAATATCTACTGGGGAAATCTTAAATCAGTTATGGAAATTAGTCCCTGGCTGAAGGTCAAATTGCCTTTTTAACAGAACAAGCTAAAAGTCACTTACAGACTTGAGTAAAAAAAGAGGGATGAATACCACTAAAAAATAAAGTTAAAAGTGTTACCATCCTTGTTGATGATAACTGCTTTTTAAAAGCTGTACTGAGGTGAAAAGGAGGGCAGAGAGAGAGAGCTGTATTGCCTTTGCGAATTTGCAAAGGTATTTTACTGACCCAATGTTTCCTTTGACAACAAAAACTTGTTTTTAATATTATTGAGTAGTTCCAGTCATGACCCCATTTGGATTTGCCATTTCCCTCTCCAGCTCGTTTCATAGATGAGTGAACTAAAGCAAGCAGGGTTAACTGACTTGCCCAGGATCACACAGTTAAGTGTCTGAAGCTGAATTTGAACTCAGGAAGATGAGTCTTCCTGACTCCAGGCCTGGCATTCTATCCATAACATTCTCTTACTCTCGCTTGGAGGGAGTGAGACCTAGACCATAATAGCCTCTGAAGAAGTATCAAAAAGAAAGGAATAGAGATCTGTGTGTTGGGAATGAGAACACTATGAAATATAACCAATGAAGAATTATGAAACGGAAGAGGCATGAGGGAATTATATGTTAGGAAGAGAGAATGGGCTGGTCACATGGCAGGGGATGGATACTCAAAGAGTGTCTACTGTCACATTGTCGGGAGAAAGTGAGGAAGGCCTCTGTCACCTTCAGTTTATCCTCCTTGGTGAAATTAGGGAGGGATTTGGACAACAGTTATCTAAGATGTGCAGACATGAATGGATGGCTATCTACATTAGAAGGAACTTCTTAATTGATGAGATCACATATTCAATTGAGTGTGTGAGAGTATTGGAAAGACTTATGACAAGTACATTTATCACTTCTATTATGTTATTATAAATGTTATCATCAATTGGCCTACATTTTTACTGGCATAATTTTGCTGATTTCCATGGTAACTTCACAAGAACATAAGTAATGCCACCATGAATCAAAATGATGGTGTATCTAGTGCAACATATGCTCTCTGACAGTGGCAGCAAGAGCTGTCTTGTGGGAAAGAATGGTTTTCTTCCACTATGTCTACGTAAAAGGTTAAGGATGTCTACCCAAACTATTTTAATTTCTTTTGAAAAGTCATTATGCATTTTATCACTCATGAGTCTATATAAAACTTTCTGAAGAATATTTATGTTTTTGATCTTGTGTCTATATCCTTTTCATCACTCACATGATTGGCTCCTGTCCCCTCTTCCTGGGAATATTGCCACAGCAAATAGCTATGAAAATAACCTTCCATTAGCACAAGTGGGATCCTGTCACTCCTCAGTTCAAGAAACTTTGGTGACTCCAGAATTGTATAATCCAGACCCAGTGTCCCTTTCCCAGGTTATTTTACCTAGCTGAGGGATATTGCTAGATTGTAGATGTGGAGAAAGAAAAGTTAATACTTGGTCCCTACTCAAGCTGCTTCCAGAAAATCCAGTTCTTTTGATTCTAGTGATCTGATCCTAACACACTTATGGAAAAGGGTTGGACCCATTATACAGAAGGTCAACATGAATAGATTCATGGAAAACTTGATCCACTGTGCGAAAAAGCATGTAGGCAGAAATGAAAATCTATAGTAGTAAACAAAAAAATTTAATAATGCTAATATTGGAGATTTTATTCTTTTAAATGTATTATTTAAAGTTTATATTTTTCATGGAACAAATATCTTTATTCATTTGTTTCACTTTTGTTTATTATGGCTACATTTACCATCCTATTATTGTACAAAGAAACAGAATAAGACAACAACAACAAAATATCCCTGAAGCACATCTACATAGTCAGGCAAAACAAATTCCAACATTAGCCGTGTCTTAAAATATATTTCTCTGAGTTTTAAGTTCATCATCTTTCTTTCAGGTCATGAGTGGAGCTGCTCATCTTCATTCTTTGGGACCATGGTTTATCATTGTATCGATTGGAATTCTAAAGTCTTTCAAAGTTGTTTATCGCTACAGTGTTATCATCATATAAATCAGGGCTGTCCAAAATATGGCCTGTGGGCTGCAGATGGAAGATTTTATGTGGCCCGCCTGTGGGTTTTAATTTTCAAGAGCAAAAAAATAAAATAATAATTTGCATGGAAGGCATATTAGATTTTTTAATTCCATCACTAATAAATAATCTTGCTAATGTTAATTTTCTCTGGTGTTTTTAAGCAGTATTAAGGACAGAACATATCACACAGAATTTTTTTCAATTGATCTGTTAGATGCATTTAGTCTGTAGGTACCTTTATACTGTTGTGTTGTTGCTTTGTTGTTTTGTGTTTGCTTTCATGCTTCACGCCTTCCCCTGTCACACTGATTACGCATGGTCCCCCCCTTTCTATTAGTGTACTGTATTTTTTTATTCTGGGTGCAGCCCTCAAATAATTATTTTAATTTATTGTGGCCCTAAGAAAACCTATAGTTAGACAGCCCTGATATAAATTGTTCTGCTAGTTCTCGCTTCACTATGAATTAGTTCACAAAAATCTTCCAGTTTTTTCTTAAGTAGACCATTTAACCCTTTCTTGTGGCACAATAATGTATTTTTGTGTTCATATTTTATAATTTGTTAAGAGGAGGACACCCTGCTAGATTCCAATTTTGTATTGCCATGAAAAGAGCTGATAAAATATTTTTGTACATATAGATCCTTTTTCTTTGGTTTATGTGGATTGTATGACTAGTAATGATATAGCTGGATCAAAGAGTCTACATGTGGTTTGGTTACTTTCTGGGCATAGTTTCAAACAGTGTATATAACTGTTTTTCAGTCAATTATTAAAGCAATCTTGAGGAAAACAAAGCCATCCTTTAAAAGATAGTGTTAAATTTGTAGACTTTGATATCTTAGTGAAAACCACTACTAGAACATCCTTTCCATACATTCTTGAAATGGTGAAGGAAAGTCCTCCACATTCCAGGAATAAATTAATTGGGAGTAATACGGAAAACTGGTCTAAGGTGGCCAGGAAATACCCTGTAGCCCAGTTTAGTGAGTTCTGCAGGAATCAACATGCCTTGAATGGTGCTGAACCATCAAAGTTCACTGATAGAAACCAAGAAGAAAACACATTTGTCAGAGGGAGAGAATAGATTGTTTCATCCATAGATTTCCTGTGCAATCTATTATCTTTATTTCCATAGGCAGCCATTTTATCTATCCTGGAGGTCAAGCAATCACATGTACTTTCTCAGTAAAGAGAACTCCTGTAATCAAGAGTAAATCATTCACTCAGGCCTCCAGATACCTGACACTTTATTTTGCTTCTTTTATTCATTCAAAAAATGTAGCCCTTTTATTATCAAAAGTGTACGTTACTGGTTCCAGTGTTCTAGGATTTAATGAATAAGTTTTTGTGCCCACTCTGTCCTACCTTTGTAGACTTAAAATTATTAGCTTCTAACTCTCCAGACCCATGAATCTTTATATTTTAATATGCCATTCTTTGTATGCAGTTACTCCAATAAAATCTTATTCTGTCACATCATGATGGTGTGGAGGTGAACCTATGTTTTTAAAGGCTGTTCAAGAAGAATAGAAATTCCAGAAAGTTCTACCAAGGTGACAAAACTTTGAGCATAGTGCTATTAATGGGTGGATTTTTCTATGTAAAAAACAACCTAAGATCAGACAGGTTCAAAAATAGTTTGGTCACATGAAGAATTTTTAGACACAGCAACCTTCTCTGATGTTTAAAAAATTCATTCTGTCTGTATATCTTTATCTATCTATCTGTCTATCTAGTTGGGCCCTTTCTTATTTCACTCAATCTGAAAGTACAGTAGCTGCTTATTTATGACTCCATCCCTTTACAGCCCAGATTTTGGTTCTGCTGAATTTCTGACCTGTGCTAGTTCACTCCCTCTTTAGTAGCCTGTTAGCCCCCACTCCCAGGGACTTACCATATTGGTATCAAGCTTAGAGAGGTCAGCTGATTGACTTTTGCCCTACTGTAGCTAAGAATTCTGAACTCAAGTGACCTGCCAGCCCCAGCCTCCTCAGCAGTAGGGACTACTGGGTGTACTACCACAAGGCCATAGTCACTCTCAAAGGCCATTTACCAAGCTATAAAAATCTTGCAGTCTGCCTCAAAGAAAGGTATGGCAATACTGTTGAATTTTCAAATCCTTGAGTATTAAATTACAGGAACTCCTTCTCCCCTTGATCATCTTCATCATCTTGCTGTCATCTCTTCCAGCTCACTAATGTCTCCCTTAAATAACTGAAACTGGAAAACTTTTTAGATGTGAACTCATCATGGTTTTGTACATGGGTCAAGTCACGTTTTCCAATGCCCTATCTAAAGATTGGCCTTAGCAGTGATCGAACTTTGATTTAATGTTGTCAGGGAATAGTTTAAAATGAATCCTTGATACATTTTTCTGGATGATAAATATTAATTAATTCTAAAGAAGACCAATTCCATTGAAATATATGATTTGGAAAGAAGGTGATCTAGTCACATAGCAACAGTAAGGCACCCCAGAGACAATGAGCCCATGTATTACACTGGCATCAAGAAACATAAAATGACCTACAGGAAGTCCTCCAGTGTGTTGGGCAGATTTTCTATGATAGCTCTAAGTAAGGATAAATGCAAAAAAAAAAATCATCAAATGAAAGAGTATAAATCAGATATTAGCTCCATGAGGAGGGAAGAAGGACCTATTGAGATGAGATTATAGATCCATCAAAGTACCAAAAAAACTGAGAAATTGAGAATGCATCAACTTCTAAATGTAGTTTGGTTCACTTCACCATAAACAGAAAATTAATTTTGTTCACATTTAATCTAATTTGCTCTGCCTTTCCCCCATTCACACAGCCATGCAAGATTTTTCTGTAAATTGTCTGCCTCAGCTTGGCTTTTCACTACCCAGAAGAATGACTTATAGTTTTCTATTATTTTACTACACATTACCTTTCTGAGATCATTTACATGAAGTATTAAGTCCGGTCCATATATGAACTACGTATTTGAAAGTTCCCCTACTATTAAAATGCATTTTCATTGTTTCCTTTTAAATATTTGGGTTTTTTAAATGAGTTCCAAATTCTCACTGTCTCTCTACCCCTCTCCCACTATTGAGAAGAAAAGCAGTAAAGCATCTTAAAGGATTTCCCTTCATGATCAGAGATTAACACTAATATGATGGTATATCATTGGTATGATATATCATACAAAATTGGTATGGTATATCATACAAAAAATAGATTTTGGCCCAGAATAACATAACATTTTAAAAAATATAAGTCAAATCTTTGAAAAATTTTTGAATACACATTTGGATCTGTGACCATCAAAAAGTCCTAATTCTCAAGCAATTCTTAACATTTAATACACTTATTAATAGCTATCATATTGGCATAAAGTATCACTTGAATTCTTTTTCACTTATTCAGTTCTAATATGCCCCACTTAAAGGAATTCCTTGGGCCATTTTAAATACATATTCCTCTACCAAAACGTATCACCACCTGTCTTAAGACTAAGTATCTTAGAGAGTTCCCTGGGCCACTGAGCATTTATGTGATTTTCTCAGGATCAAATTACCAGTATTTGTCAGAAGCAAAATTTCAACTGCATCTTCCTCACTTTGAGACCAGCTTTCCCCTTGCTATATCATGCTTTTAAAAGTTTATTTATTTTATTTCCTCATGTAAATTTTGTTTTGGGGATTTGGGGTGAGATTCACACCCCCCAATGATTTATATAGTATTCATGGATCCATGGCTAATATATTCGGCTCCAATTTGAAAAAAAAAAAAAGATTTTTTCATCATTTCATGATTAACTTTTTTTTATTTCAAATCTAGCAACCGCTATGACCAAGAAATTTTGAATTACACAAACATTAAGAAAAATCAGACATAAAATGACAAACATCAATACTATCCATTTTGAAATGAAATGGCTATGTTGACTTAAAGAAAATAATACCAAATGCTTTCTTATTTGCTTCTGTCTTCTGGATTTTCTTTCTTTAGCTTTAAAAATATTAGTTGCATCTGTCCTCATCATTTTTCTTAATTGTAATCAACATGGATATTACTTCCTTAAATATATTTTGTCAAACATTATAATTGCATATATCTTCCATATTTCTTGTTAGTCCATATACATATATACATATATTCCTTTTTTACGAAAATAAGAATTACAAAGAACGTGTTGATTAACATATTTAACGTGATGACAGTAGCCTTGTCCAGATGCCCCAGGTTGTTGCTATGTTTGCAAGCCAAATGTTTCTCTGAAGCTTGGTTAAATCTTCCTGAAGTGATCAAAATCATTTTGATTTTTAAGGTCTATTTTCCACATCGCCCACTAAAAAAGAATACTTAGCTTTATTAAAAAGTTGATTTTAGTATCAATAGTTATATTTCTCAATTTTGGTTATACTACTCACATTCCTTTTGCATCTCAGATACTATTTTTGTGAACATGGAGAGATCATTTAATCTTTCTCATGCTCTCAATAATTCACAAGGTTGCTGTTAGGGTCAAATAAAATCATGTATGTAAAGTAAGTGCACTGCAAAATTTAAATTGCTACATAAATGTTAATTATTATTGTTATTATTATAATCGTCATAATAGCAGTTTTCTGGTCTGTGTTATATTGTTTTGGATGATTACAGATTTGTTTGTCAGTGTAATCTTTAGGCTTGATAGTGATATCAAAGTAAACTATTTTTTGGGTTTATTCCTGTTGGAATCCCAAGAGTTTGTCTATTTGAGTTTGTATCTTATTTTTGACATTTCCAAGACAAAAATCACAAAATTCTGACAGAAGCAGGATATAGTAATGATTATGGTGATGATGATGATGATGATGATGATGATGATGATGATGATGATGACAATGACAACTCACATTAACTTGGCACTTTAAAATTTGCAAAGCATTTTATAAATATCCTATTTAATTTTCAGAATAACCATGTAAGGTAGGTGCTATTGTTATCCCAATATAGATAAGGAAACTATTAAGAGTCTGTGTGTGTATCTCTCTCTCTCTCTTTCTCTCTCTCTCTCTGTCTCTCTCTGTCTCATTTTCTCTGTCTCTTTGTCTCTCCATCTCTGTCTCTCTCTGTCCCTCTGTCTCTGTCCCTCTGTGTTCCCCCCCCTTCCACATAGGAAATCTTATCAATTTTCAATTTATCTAAATATCAATTTCATTCTTCAAAAGGGGAGGAAATGATGAGTGGAATTCCTATTCAGCATCTAATTCTGACAGATGAGGAAGAACTGGTTGTTGAAGTGGCAATGGTGAAAAACTTGGAGAGAACACTCCATCTTAAAATTCATGACAGTGTAGGGGAGAAAACATATACATAGTCTAATCCACACCCTCGATTTGGGAATTGAGTTTCAAAAATTCAAAGTATGGATAGAAAGGATGAAAGGAACCAAATTCTTCAAGTATCATCAAGCCAAATGGACAAGAAATTCTCAGGAATGAAATCCTGAAGACACAAAGACAAACAATTCCCATAAGAAAAAAGAGTTTTCTGCAGACACTAAGGTATTAATCATAATAGGAAATTCAATAATTGTCTCAGACTAAAAAAAGATGTATAAAATAGGTTAAAAAAACTGATATAAGGAATACCATGTGACCTTATATTTTAAATAACTTTAATTCTCAATGGGAGATGTTGTTGTTTGTCCTTCATTCTCAAAGAGGACCATGGCATCAGAGAGGTGATGCCATGAAATACAAGTAAATCGTATTTAAGTGAGGGATGGCTGTTCTAAGTCATCATTCACACTCTCTCTTCTAAAGCCATCTGGGTCCAGTGGCATGATATAGATCAGGATGACTGGAGATAGTCCTGGATGCAGCGGAAGACCTTGGCCTTTTAAAGTCTTTAACAGTTCTCAGTTTCACTGAAGCATTCCCCTGTTGGTGATTAAGGCTAGTTGGCAATGATTGATAAAGTCAACAAAAAATAGTTTTGTAACTATTTGGGGTGGAGAATAAAAAAAAAGATAAGAACCTGAATATCATAAATAATTGATTGAAGGAAAAACTTCTCAACATGTCATATTATTGATATTATGACTTATTCCGAAGAAAGAATACACTAAAAAATACTTCCCATGTTGTCAAAAGCAAAGATAATTGAGGGGAATACCAAGGAGCTCAAAATGAGTTTATGCCACTGGAAATATGGAATTGTTGAGCCACTGTCAGTGAGTCTTGATGGATCAGCAACATACAAAAGATGATCCAGATTTTCCTTCCACCTCTTCAATGAGGTGGGACCCAACACCTTCCAAAGCAACTCATTCTTCTTTTTGGATATCTCTATAACGAGCATGTATTAATCTTTGCAATTTCCACCTGTTATTCCTAGTTCTTCCCTTTGGACTGAAGCAGAACAAATCTAATCCCTCTTCCACCTGTCAGACCTTAAAATACTTGAAGCCTTCTCTCATTTTCTCCACCATCTCCTCTCCAGAAAAAATGTCCAATGTTTCTTCAACAAATGCTGATATGACATGAACTTGAGGTCCTCTATCTTTCTGGATTTCCATCTCTAGACATTTTCTGGTTTATTAATGCCCTTCTTAAAATGTGACAACTTAAATTGAATATAATACTTGGGATATGAGAACACTGACTGGGGGGATGAAGCGCATTTAGAGACACCCTTGCTCTGGATACTGTGCCTTTCTTGATACAATATAAGATTTCAGTAATTTTCTTTGCTGCCTTATCATACTACTGGATCACTTTGCCTGTAGTCCACCCAAACATCAGATTTCTCTCAGATGTACTCCTGTTTACACATTCTTCCTCTTACAAAGTTATTTTTAATCCAATTTATAAAGTTTTATATGTATCCCTATTAAATTTCACCTCTCAAGAGTATTTTGAATACAAATTTTGTGAGTAATGTGTTAAGTATCCCTCCTTTCTTTGTGTTATCTGAAAATTCATATTCATGCTATTTATATTTTAACCAAGTCAATGATAGAAATATTAAAACATGCACTACCAAAACCAGATTCCTGGACACTTCACTAAAGTCTTACTCCAAGTTAACACTGGATCATTAATGACTACACATCTTAAGTCCTATCATTTTTAAACAATTATGAATCCATCTATATGTACTTTTTTATATTCACCATCTATCTTTTCCCTTCAGAAGAGCATAAAAAAATTTGTTAATTTTTTTTAAAAATATAGGTAGAGTGCATCATCAGTCATCCCTTGACCTAATATCTGATTAAAGCAGTCAAAAATGGAAATGAATTTGTCTGATATGACTTTACTGCTACAGAGTCATACTGTGTCTTTGTGATTATAACTTCCTCTTAATAGATATTAATACTGGTTAACGTTTATATATCTTTTACTTTATGCCAGGTACCAAGATAATTGCTTTACACTTATTGTCTCATTTTATCATCACAAAAACCCTGGGATATTTACTAAACTTGCCTCTTATTATCTTTAACTTTCCCTTCAAGTTATTTTCCAGGAATTGAAGACAATTTCAATGGGCGATAGTTGGCAGATTCTACCCTTTTTGCCTTTTGGAAAATGAGACAAACACTATTTTTCCTCAGTCTTAAGCAACCTCCTGTACTCTCTACAACTTTTGAAGAGAGCTTACCGTACCTGGGCAGCTAGCTCTTTCAGTATCCCAGGATGGAGTTAATTGGGGCTGAAGATTTTGAACCCATCAAGGGCATGTAGGTGCTCTTTTATTGTCTCTTTATTTACCATGGACATTGAAAATTCATTATAGTGTACATGTACTTTCCTTTATCAGAGAGGAGGAAAAAAAGTAGCAGAAATCAATTCAGCAACTCTGCTTTCATTCAGTTGTCTATTATCATTATTTCAGATGTTCCTCTTTTTCCATTATGTTTCCACACTCCCTCCAAAAATTACCCTCTCTTTTAATTGTTCTTGGATTTCTTTGTCTGCCTCAATTTACTGAGTTTTAGCATTCCTGATGCCATATAAATGTGTGATTACTGTAATTCTAATTGCTATGATTAAACAACTTTGGTAATCTCTTTTATTAAATGCTAAAATGTCAAAATGAATCAGGAACATACTCAATAAAAGATTATTCATCTTTCCTTTAACCTCTCCAAAGAAGAGGAACCCATTGTCTCCCAAAGCAACTTATTCTACTTTTTGTATAATTCTGCATCAAGCATAAATTTGCCTTTGTAATTTCTAGGGATCATTCTTCATTCTGTCTTCTGCATTAAAACAGTTCAAATCTACTCTCTCTTCCACCTATCAGATCTTAAAATACTTGAAGACATCTATCATTTGCCCCACCATCTTCTCCTTTTCAGAATAAATATCTCCAGTTCCTTCCTCTTTTCTCATCCTCTTTTCCATTATGATTTGATCCCCTATATGTATATACATTACTGCTAGCTGTTGCTTATAATTACTAAAGTAAATAATATCATTTTTTTCTTCCCTAAAAAAGTCACCTTTGTACATACATTAAGCCTTCTGAATCTAGGCTCATCCTAAAATCAAATTATTACTAACTCCTCTGTGAAACCACTGTATTTTATTAATTTAACAAAAAAAAATCACAAAAACCTCTATTCCTCCCTCCACCTAAACACACACACACACACACACACACACACACACACACACACACACAAATATCTTTCAGAACTGAACTAGGATAAGAACTACTTGTACTTCTCTTACAACAAAGCCAATGAAATATTTCTAAGACTGGGAAAAGGTGGTATGGGAATCATGGAAAACAGAGCAATGTTTTACATTCTCTGGCTTCTTCCACTGATATCCTTCGTTTATAGGTTTCTACAAGAAGGAATTATTAGGGTAATGAAAGGAGATCATGAATATATTTGTGTAGGCCCTTCGCAAACAATACAGTTATCAATACATGTCCTTTTAGCAGATTTCATCGGACATCTTGTTGAAATTTCAATGGTCAAATATCCTATGTGCATTTTTTATGGTGTGCATAGAATTAATAAATGACTCATCTGAAATCTCTAGGGCTAACACAGTGACTTTTTGTCATTTTTGGCTATCACAACATTAGTGTGAATGATGGATTTTAGTGGTTATCTGACTAATGGGTTATAGTAGACCATAATCATGGGTGATGGATTTTGCACTGTTCTGTACTCAACATAGAGCCTACTTCAGTTTCCACATAAAATGAAACCCCAAATTTTAAATACGACTGTACTAGTTTAAATAATTTTATTTAAAATTAGATTTTTTTTCTTCACAATTTCTCAGTAACCTATATAAAAATGCCACCTTCCTATCACTTCACATTTTCATTATTTACCTTACCAAATGTTAATAAACTCTAAAATCCTATTCAGAATTTAAGAAGTCATTCTTATGAGCTCAGATTAGAAAATAAGAGAAATATGAGGGGAACATTTGCTGCTTGATTATGGATGAATGAACAAGGGAGAGAGAAGTATGATTTGTGAAGCTGTGGAAGGAGACTAATTTACTAATCATCAACTTTTCCTGTTTATTTCCCATTTCTTTTAATATTAGACAAATGTTTCAACAATCTGACTAGCAGCTGTTGTGAGGGGTGAAAGACCAACACAAGCCCAGCAACAAGAATGCTACCAGCATGCTGCAAAAGCACAGGTTCTTTTGATCTGCTTTAGTAAGGAAAGCAACGTTAAGGGGTTGACAAGCTTACTTTAATTCAGCACACAAATACAATTCACTTAGTTCAGGGGAAAAAGCCAGTACCCTGAATTTCAGAACAAATACAAACAAATTACAAACATCAAAAGACAGACCTTGTCTGATTCAAATCCCAATACATAGTTACCAGAGTTTAACAAAGTCCCAACATCCGGGTTTACGAGCTAGAGGGCTTCTTAGCTTTAGCTATTCGGGAGTCTCCAAAGGCCACCAAGAGTGAGAGCCCCCCGTGCAAATGATTCTGTCTTCTCTTCTTATAGGATTTCAGATGTCATCAAACATCATCTGAATGACCAGAACTTGGGCTCCTATGATTGGCTCTTGAGTTAGCCCCTCCCCTTAGGACCCTGG
Organism: Trichosurus vulpecula; assembly: GCF_011100635.1. Lineage (NCBI taxonomy): Eukaryota > Metazoa > Chordata > Mammalia > Diprotodontia > Phalangeridae > Trichosurus > Trichosurus vulpecula. The sequence goes on from NC_050578.1 coordinate 23,134,841, forward strand.
GAGGTTCACATCCACATAGGTTAAGTTAACATCTAATAGGGGTTTGGGCCTGGGGCTTAGCACTTAGTAAGACTCAATGAAATACACTGATTTACTCAAAGGAAGCAAAAGCCAAACGCTTCAAGGGCACTTGGTTGAACTAAGTGCTAAGAGCCCATTTTGCTTACCAATACAACAAACATTAGATAAACAGAGATATTTAACAAAAATAAATGATAAAAAGATAAAGGATATAGGGACCTTATGGGCTAGAGTTGCACACTTTGTAATACAGTGCAAGGACTATTCTGTAGTAGAAAGATCAGTAATCTAGGAGTCAGGGGACATATGCTTTGCTCCCATGTTGGCCATTACCTAGGCCAGTGACATTGGTAAAATTAACTAAATTTGGGGGCTTCAGTACCCTCAGGTATAAAACAGAGAAGATAGAATAGATAAGTTCTAAGCCCTGTTCTGAATCCAAACCCCATGAGTCTTCCAATTTTGCAATTTTAGAAGGAACTTCCTGCTGAATTTTCATTCGCTGGATACTAGGTATTTATAATAATGTTTGCTTTGTTAGGGAATAACTGATGTGATCTTTTAAAGTTACTTATGGAGGGCAGAGTCAAGGTGGCAGTGTAAAAGCAGAGACTTGCTTCCACTCTCCCCTAAATCCCTCCAAATGCCTGTAAAAAATGAGTCTAAACAAATTCTAGAGCAGCAGAACCCACAAAATGACAAAGCAAAAGTAATTTCCAACCCAAGACAATCTGGAAGGTTGACATGAGAGGTTTGTTGCACATGTCTGAGAGAAGAGCGTAATTGAGCATGGGCCACACTGGCGTAGAAGGGGCAATAGCAAACCTGGGGCAGGTCTCAGGGGAGTAAATCACTATCAGCTGTGGCAGTTTCCAGACTTCTCAACTCACAAAGCCAAAAACAACTTATAAGAGGTCAGTAGGAAAGGTCTGTTGGACCTGGGTGAGAGAGAAGTATGTTCCAGGCTAGGGTGGTGATTAGAAGTGGCAGTGGCTTCTTCTGGAGCATGCAGCCCACAGATGGTGGGGGGATCAAGCTGCTGATCAGAAAGGGATTGCTGGTGCTGAGGCAGGATGCCCTTGCTTTTCCCATGCTTCAGCCTGGGTGACAGTCCTGAGTGGCAGTCCTGTGGTGAGGAGGGCTGGCATGGCACAGCTTGTGGCAGTGGTGGAGAAGGAATCCTCCTCACATTTCCAAGGCAGAAAAGAGGGTTTGTGGTTGCTCACAGACCAGAGCACAGACTGGAAGAGGAATAAACATCTCTCCTTTGATAATATGACCTAAAGATAACTGAAAATTTACAGGCCCCTAGAAATATCTCTGAAAACAGCTGCACAAAACCCACGAAGCTTGGGAAAGTACAACCTCCACAATGGAACCAGAGTCCTACCTTAAACAAAGAGTTAAAACATCAAGTAATTGCCTGGGAAAATGAGCAAACAGTGGGAAAAACTCTGACTATAGAATCTTACTTAGGTGACAAGGAAGATTAAAACCTACAGCCAGAAGGAGACAACAAAGTCAAAGCTCCTACATCCAAAGCTTTCAAGAGAAATATGAACTGGTCATAAACCATGGAAGAACTCAAAAAGGATTTTGAAGATCAAGTAAGAGAAGCAGAGAAAAAAATGGGATGAGAAATGAGAGTGATGAAAGAAAATCATGAAAATGAGTCAATGGTTTGCTAAAGGAGATCCCCAAAAATGCTGAAGAAAATGACACCCTAAAAATTAGACTAATGCAAATGGCAAAAATGGCCTAAAAAGCCAATGATGAGAAGAATGCCTTTAAAAGCAAAATTGGCCAAATGGAAAAGGAGGTCCAAAAGCTCACTGGAGAAAATAATTACTTAAAAATTAGAATTGAGCAAATATAAGCTAATGACTTCATGATAAATCAAGAAATTATAAAATGAAACAAAAGGAATAGAAAAATACAAGACAGTGTGAAATATCTCATTGGAAATACAACCGACCTGGAAAATAGATCCCGGAGAGATAATTTAAAAATTATTGGACTACCTGAAAGTCATCATCAAAAAAAGAGCCTAGAAATCATCTTTCCAAAAATTATCAAGTAAAACTGCCCTAATATTCTAGAACTAGAGGGTAACATAGAAATGTGAAGTATCCACTGATCACCTCCTGAAAGAGATCCCAAAAGAAAAACCTCCTAGGAATACTGTAGCCAAATTCCAGAGTTCCCAGGTGAAGGAGAAAATATTGCAAGCAGCCAGAAAGAAACAATTCAAGTACTGTGGAAACACAATCAGGATAATACAAGATTTAGCAGTTTCTACATTAAGGGATCAAAGGGTTTGGAATATGATATTCTGGAGTTCAAAGGAGGTAGGATTAAAACCAAAAATCACCTACCCTGAAAAACCAAGTATAATCTTTCAGGGGAAAAATGGATCTTCAATGAAATAGAGGACTTTCAATCATTCTTGATGAAAAGACAAGAGCTAAATGGAAAATTTGACTTTCAAATACAAGAACCACAAGAAGCATGAAAATGTAAACAGGAAAGAGAAATCATAAGGGACTTACTAAAGTTGAATTGTTTATATTCCTAGATGGAAAGATGATATTTGTAACTCATGAGACATTTCTCAGTATTAAGGTAGTTGGAGGGAATATATATCTGTATCTATATCTATATCTATACCTATTTGCAGATAGAGATAGAGATAGATAGATAGGTAGATAGAGAAGGCACAGGGTGAGTTGAAAATCAGTCGATGATATCTAAAAATAAAATTAAGGGGTGAGAGGGGAATGTACTGGGAGAAAGAGAAAGGGGGAGATAGAATGGGATAAAGTATCTCACATAAAAGAGCAAAGAAAAAGGTTTTACAGTGGAAGGGAGGAAGAGGGATGTGAGAGGAAATGAGTGAACCTTACTCTCATCAGATTTGGTGCAAGGAGGAAATAACAGAAACACTGAACTGTGTATGAAAATCTATCTTACACTACAGGAAAGTAGGGGAGAAGGAGATAAGAGAGGTGGGGATGATAGAATAGAAGGCAGATTGGAGAAGGGAGTAATCAGAAGGAAACACTTTTGAGGGGGCATCAGTCAAAAGAGAGAATAGAATAAATAGGGGGGGTGGGATAGAATGGAGAAAAATAGTCTTTATCAACATGCTGATTATGGAAGTGTTTTGCCTGACTACATGTGTATAACTTATATCAAATTGTTTGCCTTCTCAATGACGGTAGGTGGGGAAGGAGAAAAGGAGAGAATGTGGAACTCAAAATTTTAAAAACAAATGTTAAAAATTGTTTTTACATGCAACTGGGAAATAGATATATAGGCAATGGGGTATAGAAATCTATCTTGCCCTAGAGGAAGATAGAACAGGAGGGGATAAGCATAGGGAGTGTATTAGCCAGTACCCTAACACACTGAAGATGGCCTGCTAGCACAGGATCTTTGATTTGCTTTTATAAAGGAAAGACAGCTTCCAAGGAGTTAACAAGTAAACAATTCAGACTTTATTCTGTCTAACCTTCCCACAAGGGTTGCTGAGCATTAACTCCTACAGCATTCCTTAATCACCCTTCTCTCAGGGGCCAGCAAGGAGGTGGGGCTGGGGGAGAGGGGGGCAGGCAGCTCTCCCTAAATCTCACTGGGGCCAATGGAGACTGGCAAAAGTTGGGCATTCTCGTAAATCCCCTGAAGCCTCAATGGGGGCCAGCTGAGGCAAACATAGATTCCCCCCAAGACTTGATGGGGGCCAATCAAGGCACACACAGCATCCTAGCTTGAGCATTTCAACCCTGAAAGCTCCATACCTGCTTTATGCTTACACTCCACCCCTCTAGGGTCCTGACCTTTACAATATAAACAAGAGACACCTAGCCCTTACAATCTACATGGGTTGTGGTGGAGCTGTTTTGAACCACTGACCTCATATCTAAGACCTGGGAACAAGAGATTGTTTATGGCCATGGATCCTGGAAAACCAAACTCCAAAATATACTAACAAAAATCTACTCTGCTTATGCTTGGTGAGGGGGAGGGTGTGATAGAAGGGAGGGCAAATTGGGGGAAGGAGTAATCATAATGCATGTGGTCTTGGGGTGGGGGAGGGGAGAGATGGGGAAAAATTTCAAACTCAAAATCTTGTGGAAGTGAATGTTGAAAATAAAAAATAAATTAATAAAGTTACTTATTATTAAGAAAGCACCTATTTAAAATATGTATCTTCAGAATGGAAAATAAGACATTGGGCAGAAGATTCAACCCAGTTTTCAAGCCTAGAGTTATAGAAAAATTGAGAAGTAGTAAGTTAGTACTTTAATTTGCATCTCACTTTGCTATATTATGACATTGTGTGGCATTTATGAAGAACATGACATACCCCAAAAGTGCAACATAATGCTCTTTTCCCTATCTACTGTAGGCTAAAGACTCCTGGACTACTAGATTGTCTGCTCTTTCCCTGACCTAGATCCTTCTTTCAACTGAGCAACCCAAAGGACAAAAAGAGAACAGCAGATTGATGTGGACAGACCCCATGATTTTCTTTTCTACAATATTTTTCAGTTGTAGAGAGCTGAATCAGCCTGGGAATATTACCTTTCAATTCTTTGGGGGATTATTCACTGTTTATATGATTACATGTGCTTTCAAAGAAAGGGGAAATATGGTATTTAGTAGGAATCCCATTATTTAGCAAGGTTTGAAAATGATTTGGAAAGAGCCACTACCTGGGAATAGGAATCAATAAGAAAATCTTACAATATAAGATCTTTGAATGACTGGCTTATGAGAGCTAGCACTGAGTAATGAGCAAACGTCCAGGAGTTGGAGCTGAAATGCTCAGAGTTCAAAATCTACTTCTGACATTTACTTTGTGACCATTAGCAAGTCACTTTGCCTTTTTGCCTCTGATTTCCTTATCTGTAAGAGAAAAAAAAATGCCTATACCATTGACCTCACAGAGGTTGTAACAAATAAGGAGTTTGTTGTAACAAGTAATGCTATAACAGTATCAGCTGCTAGGGCAGGGGACTATTTGGATGAATTTCTTAGATGACAAATGCAAAAATAAAAAAAGTAGAGAGATATTTTGAATGTGGGGAGATTAATGAAATTTGGGGGGACAATTTCTTTTTCTTTCATTTCCAATTTTATGGATTAAAGTTTCCAGCTGCTTGGAATGATGGCCCACAAATTCTGAGACACTGGATATAGCCATGATCATAGAAACTCATGTAAGATTTGAAGATGCAAAGGTTCTGCAAAAACTTATGGGGAAGCCAAAATTGCCATTTCCTAGATAGCAGCATCACCCTGGATTCTATTAATTCAACAAGAGACATTGACCAAAATGTCAGAGGCCTGTAAGATTCCATAAAAGAAGCTATGCACACACACACACACACACACACACACACACACACACACACACGCACATGTGCATACACACACATACACACACCAACTTGAGTTGAAGCTCAAGATTCTAATCTTTCTAAATGTTTGGTGCTTCATGGGTAATTTTTAAAGAAGGTCTAGTCTTCATGAGAATACCAATAAAGACAAGTTTGAGCTATTTTCCTCATTTTAATTTTTCCTGGGGTGGTGGAGGGTAAGGAAAAGAACACTGGACTGGGAGTCAAGAGGCTAAGTGTCATGATGATTTATTTTTTTTAAAACATGAGAGTCCTTCCTGAAATTCATGCTTAGCAATCTGTATAGTACTATTGACTAGGTCCATGAATATTTTCCTAGCATGCTATGAGGCGATCTAACCTTTCTAGGACTTAATCTAAAATTTAAGTGGTTAAATTTTAATCATGCAATGAAAAGTATTGCATAGAATTACATAAAATGGGGTGGGTAGAGAGGATACCCATACCTTTGCCCCACAGATCCAGTTATGTAGCATGTATACCAAAGAATATCAATAAGAATGAGAAGAGGAAAATAATTGCCATAGATACCTAAATACTCAGTGCAGCTTTTTTGAGGTAAAACAAAACAAAACAAAACAAAACAAAAAAACAAGTAGGCACCTATCAGTTGGGAAATGACTGAACAAATTGTACTATATAAATGTAATGGAATATTAATCTGTGTTGTAAAAATGAAAATAATATATATGTACATAAATATTTTTATTTATTATTATTAATTATTTTTAAAAATAAAGAATATAGTAAAGAATGCCAAGAAACTTGGAAAGGCTAACATGAACTGATGAGTGAAGCTGAGTGAAGCAAACTAAATTAGAAAAAACAAGTGTATACAACATATTAAAGTGCTCAAAGAATACATCAAAGACTGAGCTCTGTGTAAATCATTCCCATGCTTGGCTCTGAAAACGATCGAGAAAATGTGCATCCCTCACTTTATTGCTGAGCCAAAGAACTATGTGTATGAAACATTGTTCATATAGTCAGATAGCTGATGTACTGGTTGGTTTTGTTAAACTGTTTTCTTCTTGTTTTAATCTATCTAATAAAGGAGGGATGCCTCAGATGAGAAAAACAGAAGAGAGATATTCAGAAAATAATTTGATGTAAAAAACAAAGGAATCATTAAACAATTGGTTAAAAAAAAGGAAAAGAAAATGTGGAAATGTTGAAATACTAAAGTATATAATTTACCTCATTGAGTATTTGAAGCATGTTGAGTGTTTACCTTTCTTTGAGGTCTCTTCAAATATGACAACAGTAATAAGGATATCTAATGCTACCATGACATTTCTGTTCATCCAGATGTCATATAAAATTCAATTAATTTAAACAGTAGCTGGGTCTTCAAATACCATATGCCATCTCTAGTGAGTATTTGTGCAATCCTACCAGCCAGATGTGAGAAGAGAACTTTGGACTCATTTATTTCAAAATTGTTCTACCATTTATTATTATCCCTATGTAGGAAAAATGAAGGGAAACTTCTTGAACTTAGGACTATCTCACAGGCATGAGGGAAATGTGCTTTGTAAGTTACAAAGCACTATAAAAATTATATGGTTTACATATATATATATATATATATATATATATATATATATATATATATATATAAACATGTGTGTATATGTGTATGTATATGAATAGACAATGAAATTATATATAGATTACATATAAAATAGTATATATGATAAAAATTACGTGATGGTACCTTTGTTACTTCCAAAGATTTATCATTCCACCCCCTTCCTCCACCAAGAGACCCAAAGAATTTACTACCTAGGGACCAACGTTATATTAATGGCTAGACAGAGAAACTGCACCTGTGAAATCATTGATGAAGGGAAGTTCCAGATACAGAAACTCTTTTTAGTACTGCAGTTCAGCACCTACTTTGTAACTTAGAGGGCTACTGGGTAACTGTGAGGTTACATGACTTGCCAAGGGTCTATCAGTCAGTATGTCAAAAGGTAAGACAGGTAAGGGCAGTTGTCTAACCACTGTGACATGTTACCTCTCTTTCTGGTGATGAGCCTTACCACATTTAATGATACTAAATACTTAGAAGAAGCATGGTACAGTAGAAAGAACACTGGTTCTGAAGTCAAAGAACCTGGTTTCAAATCTAGCTTCTGATATGTATTGCCTGTGCAACCTTGGACAATTTCTCTATGCCTTTATTTCCTCCTCTGTAAAATGATGATATTGAACCAATTGGACTTTGGTTCCGTCCACATCTAAGTCTATAATGATATAGTTCATTTTTAGACCCATGCTTTGAGTCTTTACAGATTATGGAACCTTCTAGACCTTATGATCTTTTGGTACATAAAGTCCTTGAGAACTCAGGGCTATATCCCCCAAATTAAGGCACGTCCCACTAGTTGATAATTATAGTTATTCATTGTAATTTAGTAACCACTTCAACCTACCATTTCTCTATAACTTCTTTCTAACTCTATTCCATAATATTCATTGATGCATAAATTCCAATTTAAAATGAAACCCCATACTTTTAGCAATTTCTTTTTCAGCAAGAAGCAAAAACTAGAGGGGTGACCAGGACTTTGTCTCTGGGTGCCCACATTTGGGTGGTGCTGAAAATACCTTCAGTCCTTCAGCAGCATAGACCTACTGAGTTTAGCATATGTGGATTAAGCATGATTAATGAGTAAGAAGTTACCAAATGTCTACCTCTTCTCCTCTGTTCTTCATCCAGGTGAGAACATTCTGGCTCATCTACCAGACGCCTCCAAATAGTTTCTCCCTGGTATTTTGGGGTTTATGTTACTAGCTGATAGGATGATGTCTTAGGTCTCTCCCTCCCACCTTTGCTCACCTGAATTTGCCTTAAGAAGTTGATTTGAGGATGATTTTTATGTTGTTTGTCCTACATGAAAAAATTGCTAAATATGTTTTTGTTCTTAACTACATGTCAACTCTATCCCTTGCTCACTGAGCATAATTTTTAGCCTATTTAAATGGTCCTAATCTTAACTCTCATGAAAGCAGGGTTGAGGATGTTGGAAAGTCTCCATTGTCCCCTAATGGAGGGACAGAGTGACTACAGATGTAATACCAAAAAAAAATGGAACAATAAAAAAAATTGTTGTGGCAATAAAATTTCTTAGAGTACTCCCCCCTCCCAGTGAGGGCATCTTTGGAATAGAATTAATGGCAAATGGTCCCTATAATGATTCCGGCCCAGACACTTTTTAGACCATTCAGATTAACACTTATTTGCTTCTTTTTTTATCTCTTCCTCTGTCTCCCTTTCTTCCTCTTTATTTTTAATTGGGAGGTCTGTTTTTCCATCCCCAGTATTAGAAGAAGGAATACAATAGCCTCACCTCGCCCTAGCCACTGACCCAGAGCTTCAAATGCAAGATCTTTTTTTTCTGTTTCTGTTCAGCCTTTGGGAAAAGGGCAGGCTGCTGTCAAGTGTGAATTGTATTCAAGGGAGATGTGGAAGAATATGAATCTTATAAATTAAAGTAAAAGTAGCCTAAATTTGATTTCTCCTGAAGTTTTGTGTATTTTTTTTAAAATGGGGCCATGTCATTAGTCTTTAAACCAGTCCTTCTGTTCCTGATGGATTGCTAACACCATTTCTTTGGAAAATTGAACTGAGAAGCAGAAATGGTCACTGAGACCCAAGAAGAATAATTCTTCAAAGAAACGCAAAGAAAGAGGTCAAATGTAGGAAAGATCAGTGAGCAAGTCAAGCCCTTGTCAAGGGAAATATACATACCATATCATTTGGCTCTTCCTCAGAGATTTGGCAGCTGCAGACACCTTTTTTTCTATGAACTCTGTGTTATTATGGAGTGTCTGGTCTTGTCTCCCTGTGAGTGACTGCAACAAAGTGTGTGAAGGGCATCTTGAGAAAGTGGACTAAAGCTAAAACCATTTAGAATTAACTACACCTTCAGAACCTTTTCACATTACAAGATTCTTCTTCTCCGGCTAATCTTCTGCTTTATATTCAAATTAAATCTAAAGTGATTAGTAGCACTTAAATTACAGTCTCTTCCTGTGATGACACGGTTAGCCTGAGAGGAAATTAAGTTAGGAAGACGGAGTTTGGTTTGATGAAGCACAGTTGCAAAATTATATGTCAGGGTCTGTATCAGTTTATGGCTTGGAAAATAACTTAGAGGAAGCTGGGCCCTAACAGTATTTTCTTCCAGGGTTTTCATATTGGAAATGTTAATTCATTTATAAAGATGCTGGGCCATAAAAGTATTAGGAATCTTGATTTCATTTCAAGTTTCCTTAAAATCTGAAATCTCACCATGTGCTTCAGAAAGTAGAAGCCCTGGTGCCATTTCCTAAAACTAGCAATCACACCATTGATCCAACTGGTTTTTGTTTGTTTGTTTTTAAATTAAAGCCTTGAAGCTTACAGGTAGCTCTGGTCAGAAAAGAGGAAGAAGGAGAAGAAGAAGAAGAAGAAGAAGAAGAAGAAGAAGAAGAAGAAGAAGAAGAAGAAGAAGAAGAAGAAGAAGAAGAAGAAGAAGAAGAAGGAGGAGGAGGAGGAGGAGAAGAAGAAGAAGAAGAAGAAGAAGAAGAAGAAGAAGAAGAAGAAGAAGAAGAAGAAGAAGAAGAAGAAGAAGGAGAAGAAGAAGAAGAAGAAGAAGAAGAAGAAGAAGAAGAAGAAGAAGAAGAAGAAGAAGAAGAAGAAGAAGAAGAAGGAGAAGAAGAAGAAGAAGGAGGAGGAGGAGAAGAAGAAGAAGAAGAAGAAGAAGAAGAAGAAGAAGAAGAAGAAGAAGAAGACGAAGAAGAAGAAGAAGAAGAAGAAGAAGAAGAAGGAGGAGGAGGAGGAGGAGGCGGAGGAGGAGGGGGCGGAGGAGGAGGAAGAGGAGGAGGAGGAGGAAGAGGAGGAGAAGAAGAAGATGATGATGAAGGAACAGATTAATTTATGTATCAATTTATATGGAACACATTGTTGCTAACATTCCATTTCCAACATGAACCTGCTTAAAGGGGCTGACTGAGCATGCTGTTGGTATTGAGCAAAACATGTCCTTTCATGTTAGAGACAGTATGGGGTTTTATTTCTTTTCTTTATGGATGAGTTAAAGGTAATTGTTTGGACTTGTGGAATATAACAGATTTTCTGGATGATACTCCCTTAGGGAGATGAGCAGATAGATTATTTTGCACTTTTAAGAGATGCTTGAAACATCTCAAATTAGAGTTTAGGGATAGAAGCTCAAGTGTCCAGAAGCATTATCATTGTGGAGAAGAAAATGAAGTTTACTAGCTACTAAATCAATACAAATAATGGGATTTTATGGATAACCTGGTCCTCTGAAATCTCACTCCTGATTAGTTGGCAGGTAACCTAAGAGAAGTCATAAAGTGCCAAAAATTTAACTATTCCTTATATAAAGCTTTCCTTTTCTTGCTTTTTCACAGTAACATGAAACAATAGACCATTCTAAGTCCAGATTGATCTAGCAATCAAAATACATTTATTAAGCTCCTATTACATGCCAGTGTCTGCTACATCCTGCAAAGCAAAAATGAGACAGCATCTTCCTTCAAAGAACATACACTTCACCAAGACAGGGACTCTTGGTGAAGCTAGGTGGTGCAGTGAGTAGAGCACCAGCCCTGAAGTCAGGAGGACCTGAGCTCAAATTCTGCCTCAGACACTTGACCCACTTACTAGCTGTGTGACCTTGGGCAAGTCACTTAACCCGAACTGACCCGCTTCCCCACGCAAAGATAAAATAAAAAAGACAGGGACTCTTAAACTTTTTTTTTTTTTGCATCATAGACACCAGCCTCATAGCAGAGTGGTGAAATCTATGGACCCCTAATAAGAGTAATGTTTTATAAATGTATAAAATATAATAAAAAGATTGGTGAAGGAAGATAGTTATATTGAAATATAGCTCTCTGTTTTAAACGTATATACATATGTGTGTGTGTGTGTTTTTATATACATACACACACACATATGTATTCATGGTTCCCAGTTAAGCATTTCTATTACAGGAATATAGCATATGCATCATTGTTCATTCTTTGTGATCCCATTTTGTGTTTTCTGGCAAAGATACTGGAGTGCTTTGGCTATTTCCTTCAGAGAAACAAATATAAGATTTAGATAGATTGATAGATAGATATGTAAAATTGATCATATATATGCTTCTCTGTGAAAATGTCATATTTCTTAGAGGGAACACACACACAGACACTCAAATACACACACACAAGAGTGATGAGTGGCTACTAACACCTAAGGGTATCTGGAAGTGTCTTATGAAGTAGCTACCTATTATTCAAACAAAAAAAATAGTTCTGTACATAAAAATTTTACTTTTTTGCTTAAACAACATCAATCAATTAACATTTATTATTAATGAATTACTATGAGTCAAATATTATTCTAAGGACTGAAGAAACAAAAGTAAAACCATTCCTTTCCTTCAGTTTACATTCTAATAAGGGAACATGAGTTTTTAGATAAGTACTTACAAGATAAAAACGTTAGAAGCAAAGAAGTCTTAGAGGGAAAGAATAAGCTAAAAAAAATTTACTATGTCCATTTTTTTATATAACTGGATATTACAAATTTTAACAACGTATATCATAGTTTTCCCATATATGTCATTCCTGGAAAAAAAGGAATCAGAGAATCAGAGAAAAATTGATTCTCAGATTTGAAAGTACCCTTAACCCAAAAACTCTGTAGCAAAAAATCCCCTTTAAATCATCTTTAACAAGTTGTAATCCATTCTTGATTTGAATAATTTACCTGTTTCTGTTTGTTTTTTTCTTAACACAGTAAATTCTACTATTAAACATCTGAACATTTTATCCCATAAGTTGAGCATAAATTTGTCTTTTTAAAATTTCCATCCATTGATCCAAGTTCTTACCTCTATGGTCAAATAGAGTAAGTCTAGTCTCTCTTATTAGGGTAGTTAGATGGTATGGTAGATGGAGCACCAAGCCTTGAGTCAGGAAGACTCATCTTCCCCAGTTCAAATAAACCCTTAGACACTTACTAGCTGTATGATTCTGGGCAAATCACTAAATACCATTCACCTCAGTTTTCCTCATCTGTAAAATGAGCTAGAGAAGCAAATGGCAAAGCACTCAAGTATCTTTGCCGAGAAAACCCCAAAGGTGGTCACAAAGAGTCAGACATGATTGAGATTGAAAATGACTGAAGGGCAACAACAACTTCTTTTTCTACATTTCGGCTTCTTGCTTTTCTGCCATTTATCTCCTACATGCTGTAATAGTAATTAAGGTGGGGCTTTTTGCTGTTCTTCTCTTAAGTGCTTTTAAGGATCCTGGCCTTTGTTTGAATGGGGCAGATAAAGTGGGATTTTGCCTTGGAGTGTTTCTCAGCACTAAGACAATCAGAGAGTCATTGAATCGTATAGCATGTGATACTAAGAATGGGGAACTTTCACACACCTAGCCAGGGTGAGATCAGAGCCATCAGGGCTCTGAACAGGATATAATTGAGGGGAGCTTGGCATTTGACTTTTGGAGCACACTCATGGAAGGAGTGTTGAGACTCTGGGCAAGCTGCAAACTGCTCCCCAACTTCACAACCCAGATGTTGGTATGTCTGGTAACTATGAATTGTGTTTTGAATCAGACAAGGTCTGTCTGTTGATGTTTGTAATTTCTGTTTGTATTTGCCTTGAAGTTCAGGGGGCTGATCTTTTCCCCCTGACCTAAGTGAATGACATATGTATGTTCAATTAAACTGAGATTGTTAACCCCTTAAAGTTACTTTCCTTAGTAAGGCGGATCAAAGAACCTGTGTTGGCAGCTTTTTGTGTGCTGGTTGTTGGTGGGTCTTATACTCCTACAGCAGCTGCTAGCAGATTGTTGCTATCCACGCCAATGGTCAATTACTTATCCTTTCAGGGCCTCAATTTATTGTCATGCAAAACAATGCAGTTCAGTTAGATGACCAAGAAGGTCTCTTTCAACTATACATTTCTAATCCTATTTCTTGAAAAAATCTGAAGCCAGCTGTTACATACTCTCACTCTCTTCTCTTCTCTATGCCAGACATTTGCAGTTCTTTCAACTACTTCTCAAAACGTTTAATGAAAAGTATTTTGAATCTGTTATATCTTAACAATAATGTGAAATTCGCATTACCTCTGAACCTTTTCTATTAATTTTCCCTTTGGTCCTCTTGTGAAATGTTAGTTTACAATTGACCCTTGACAGCACTCAAAATACATACCACAAATATTTGTGATTATATTGCTGCTGCACAAAAGCTTATCATTCAATCGTCGATCAATATATTTATCACTTGTCATTCAAAAAATTTTAAAAAATAATTGTTGGTATTATAGGTTAATAAAATAAAACATTTTAGGCATTTAATTGCTTCTCTGGTATCTTAGTATTTTTAATGCCACATTTGAGATATACCCTATCCACTGCCAAAATTTATGACTATAGATTCATGAATAAGTTGGATTTGAATTATTTGGAAATTGTATGCCTAAAAATCAATTTGAAAGTTTAGTGTATAGTATATTCCTAATATACTCAGCTATCCAGTATCAACATAAGATAGTTGTTAATCAACACTAGATCATATGCTACAAAGAACAGAAGATACTCAAGTGACACAATGATTCCTTCTTGATTCTGAAATTCTATAGAGATAATAGTTACTAAATATCTTGGCACAGTCCATACCATCACATAATGGAAAGGAGATAATTACTGTAAATTCTTACAGGGAAAATGGTTGGAATAAGGCTGAGACAGTAGATAATGGAGAGGGAAGGACACAGAGCCTTGGCCACACTTCCGTTCTTAATCTAGTTCTGGCAGCCTCTGGCCTCCATTGTATCTCTGGTATAAAATTGAGGGGTGGGGGTGGCTTGAATTTTAATTGAATTCTTCAGCAAATATTTTTTAAGTGCCTAGTACTGTGCAAGGCACAATACTAAATGCCAGACTGAAAAGACAAAAATGGAAATTGTTCCTGGCCTCAAGGAATTTATATTCTATGGTGGGTGGTGGGTGTGGGGTGGAGGCGAGTGAAGATTAGACAAAAAACACAATCTCAGTTAAGTAAATGCCAATTCCAGATTAAGAATTCTGAAATTCCTTTATCTAAACCTCAGGTTCTATCATTCTATCTCTCCCTAGGTCTCAGGACTCCTAAATTTATCTTTTGGCATCACTGTTCACCAACTTCTAGTCCCTCCACCCCTGAATACTTGAGTACTATAAGCCTGATTTAGCTTCACATCCTACCCATATTCTTTCATAAGCATCTCTATCCTTTGCTTTCTTTTTTCCTTCCTTATCTCTTCTCTTCTTTCCTCCATTCCTTCCTCCTTTCTTCCTTTTCTCCCTTTCTCTCTTTCCTCCCTCCCATTCTTCCCCCTCCTTTCATCCCTTCCTTTCTTCCCTCTCTTCTTTCCTTCACTTCCTCCCTCTCTTCCTTACATTTCTCTTTTCCTTACTCCTTTTCTCCTCCCTCTCTTCCTCCTTTCTCTCCCTTCCTTTCATTCCTTCCTTTCCTTCTTCATTCCCTTGCCTTCCTCCCTTTCTCCTTTTCTTTTATTCCTCCCTTCCTTTCCTTCTTCCCTCCCTTCTTTCATCTCTCCCTTCCTCCTCCCCTCCCTTTTTTACCTAATTTCTTTCATTACTTCCCTCCTTTCTTTCTTCTCTTCTGTCTCCCTCCCTCCCTTCCTTCTTTCCTTCCTTCCTTATCTATCTCATCTCTATTTATGTATTCTGTTCAATCTTACATTGTTTTGTGCTCTTGAATCCCTCGTTCTATTAACTTTTCAACACTCAGCAATCATACCTTGTCAAAACCCAACACTCGATAACCCCTACTATCAGCCTTCTTTACTACTACTCAGATATTGCCTGGCTGTTTTGGAGGAGATTGAGCAGCAATTATGACTAGGTCCAGCAGAAATTTATGTTATAAAGTCTCATCTGGGCCTTCAGTGACACAAAACTATATACATACATATATATATGTATATATATATGTATATGTATATATGATTTTCTCCTAAACTATTCCCCATTTCTCACTAAAGTTATTAAAATCTTTTCTTCTCTCCTCTTTGACTTTTGTCTTTTCACCTTTGACTCCTCTCCTCAAGTCATCCCCCAACCTTCTAATCAGAGGACATGTTTCATACTTTAACATGAAAAATTCAGTTGATTCACCATGTCATGATGTGTCATGTGTCTTCTCCCCCAGTCAAAATTTCAAATCTCATTGGTATTATCCCCATTTAACTCTTCCTTTAAGCTAATCTCTGATGAAATGACAGCACAATTCTCTTCACCAAGGTCAACTCCTTTACTTGATGGCATTTACTATGGCACTTTACCACACTCATGCTTTTTCTCCCTAAACTTGAATATCTCTCTGGTAGCTTCTTTGTTGCTTACCAAAAGAAAAAAAAATCCAAGTATGTTTATCTTAAAGAAAGAAAAAAAAAACAAAACAAAACTCATTTTAACTCTTTGAATCATCAAGCTACCATCTTCTATTTCTCCATTTCATAAACAAATTCTTATTAAAGCTGTTTACACTAATTGCCTTTATTTTGCCATTTAATCACTTTTCTCTTTTTTGAAATATAGTTTCTGACATAATCACTCTACTAAAATTGTTCTTAAAACTGCCAAATTCTATGGTTATTTTTTCAATCCTCATCCTTAATGCTCTTTGCTACATGCTGTGACAGCAGAATTTAAAATATTCTCTTTTCTTCTTGGGTTTTTATCACACTGATCTCTTGATTCTCCAACTTACTTGACTTCCATTTCTAAGTATCATCTTTTGGATCATCATCCATATCATGCCTACTGACAGAATTTTTTTAGTATAATGACAGAAATTGATAATACTAAATGTTATATTGACTGCCACTCCCTTAATGATCTTAGTAATGTCAGAATTTCAGTAATATTTTTTACATGACTAGACTTAAGATATTTATTCTCAATTTGTTTGAGTTGAATCACATTCTAAGTCCTCCACCACCACTACCACCCAGATATTTTTACCTTGTAAAGGAACTTATTTCAACCTGGATCTCAGCTTCTAACATCCTTGGCCCCTTACAATGGGGTTCATCTTATGAAGAGCAAAACAGCCAGAATGATGTGATTTTCCTTGCCTAGATCAGCAAGGGCCACTGGGGTCCCATGATCAGGCCTTAGTACCTCATACTACCTCCCCTTCTAAAGGTATAAAAAGCTTTTGCATGGGTCTTGCAGTTGGGAAATCCATTGTGCTCTGTACTCATGAGAAATACCTACAATATATAATCTGTTAGAGAATATTTTCAATTTACCTCTTCAATATCCTCATCCTGCCTCTTCTTTCCAATCAGAAAGCTAGCACATTAATTCAAGACTTACTATAAGAATCTCTTACCTTGACTCTTACTATATTGTCATATTTTTCTCCCCAATTCTAGTCTTTCTTTTCTCTAAGTCATACTTCCTATATGGGCTACCAAATTTATCATGAAAAAAACAAACAAAGAAACAAACAACCTTTATATAACTTCCAATTTAGGGTTCAAGTCCATAAGGCAACATTATTCCATCAGCAAATATAAGTTATGGCATGGAGAAAATGTTTAGTTCATCGAGAACATAAGTCTCCACAGGGCAAGTAGACCTCCCAAAACTAGACCCTTCTCAAGTCAGACAACACACACACACACACACACACACACACACACACACACACACACTATAATCATTCTGTGTTTCTAAATGGTCATCCTCTATCCTTAGAGAAATTTTGTTGTGTTGGAGGGTAAAAGAGAGAGACTTCCTAATCTGCTAATCTGTCATTGTTCTGTTAATTTTTTTGTTTCTATCATAATATCCCCCTCACCCTAGCTGACTTAATAAATTATTATTAATTAATTTTTTGAAAATAAAATACTTTAAGGAGAGAAGGAAAAATAATGATGGGAAAGCCATTATGCAAGTCCCCTGAGTGATTCCGAGAAGGATGATGAGAAACAGAGGATTAGAGAGAGTGCATATTAATCATGGGGACAACTTGAGCTAAAGAAAGGAAGTAGAGATGAATTATCATTTCTGGCGAAGTACTTCTAGCCAAGTTGGATTGGGAGGAAGTGTGACTGGAGGGCAAGAATTTGGAAAAAGAATGTAAAGATACGTGGGCTCCAGGCTGAGGAGATATGTTGTAGTAAAGACTTAATTCTACTCTATTATCACAGTTTAGGTCAACATTAGAATGAAATAAGGGACTGATAGGTCATTCAACAGAAGGTTAATTTAGCCAAAGGATATTCAACAAAGAATATTCAACAGATATTCAAGAAAGCACTCCAGAACTTAACTTGGGACATCTTTTTCCTCTAAACTGAAAGGTAAATCAGAATAGGGTGTCATGGCTCACCAGTCTTAGTATAACCAATGAGTATGAAGGTCTCTGACTCTACATAGGCAGAACTTTTTCTGCCCTTAGGTGAAGAAGAAGTCATGTCAAGACTAGAACCTTAGTCCTCTGAGCTAATCAAAGCTCAAGGTCATTTTCAATTACTTTAAGAAAAAAAAATCCTAATCTGTGCCCCCTAAGAGATCCTGGAAAAAGTTATCCCAGATCCCATGGCAAGGGAATCTAATAGATGGTATTGCTTCTCCAGGATAGGCTTGAAACAGCAGGATGAGGAATAAGTTTCATACCTCTTGTCAACTTTTGTGGTTCTATGATTTGACAAACAGAAAATTTTCATCATACATTCCTTCAGAAGCCTGCAGTATTCTGACATTGGCAATATTTTATCTTATATAGTAAGTAAAATAAATTAATTAGGTATATTCTAATTATAGAAGTTATAGGAGAAATCAATTAAAAGTCAAATAGAAGTCATAATTATTTATGAAGAAGATCCAGTATATTATGATGTAAAATTCATGAGACTTAAGTAAATGGACATTTGAATAACCTTTCCACCTTCAACACTAAGAGTGAAGACTTCCCTGCTATGTTATAATTTTCGAAAGATTAACAATGTTGAAAGTATCAAGGGGCAGTGGCAGGAAAGTGTACCATCAAGCTAAGAAAGTCTGAATTCAAATTCTGCCTCTGTGTGAGCAATACTGCTTGTGTAACCCTGAGGAAGTCCTTTAAACTCTCAGTACTCTAGGAAACACTTAAATATAAAAGTTGTAGAGCGGGGTATTGACTCATATTGGAAGAGAGAGTTTCCTCACAATACATTTCCTTATATCAATGAAATTACAAGTCCAGTCTTCATAACTTATCTGTATCTTGGCAACTGGTTGAACCTAAGCACTTAGCAACAGTCATTAAAAAATAGAGTAAAACTTGAACATTTATAAGGTGCCATAAGAGTCCAATGAAATATGAAGTATAAATGATTGTTAAGTAAATATGTGAGTATGGGTGTTTATATGTCCTAGTTATAGTTTATAAGACCTATATACTTTTTTTAAAAAAGACCTATATGTTTGTTGGTGTGGGGACTCCCTCCATTAATTTAGATTGCTACATCTCTAGGTCCTAGTAAACAATCTCCAAGAATCTAGCAGGTGAGAAAATATTACCAGCTGGTGGCCAGTTTCCTGATAATTGGCTTTGCAAAACTGAGCTAAGTCAGTCTTCAGGAAACAGAAACAGAATATAACTAGACCTATACCCGGAATTTTAACTACACAATGTAAGCTCCTTAAGGATACTAACTGAATTCCATTTTGTCTTTGTATCCTCAGTGCCTAGCACAGTATTTTATAAGCAAGAGGCAATTACAATGCTTGTTGAATTGTATTGGATTGATAGGACCTTCCAGAACTTTCCTACTATTTGTATAGTCTTTAAGAGCTAGAGAGAGGCATAACGGTAGGGCTTTGAGTTACTTTGTCATGTGACTAGGACATATGCATGTTTTTATGTGTCTGCGTTGCACTTTTTAGTTTTCAGTTCAGCAGCCTCAAGTCAACTCAACTTTCATTAAGTTCAGAGGCACATGTACTACGTGCTCAGTCTACAAAGAGAGAGATGCTTTGAATTTCCCAAATACGCTACTGAGAGAGAGCAATGCAAGAGCAAAAAGTATCTTCTCAGTGTCAGTTGGTGATTGATCAAGTGTAAAGATGATCTATATGTGAGAAACTATCCTTAGAGACCCAGAAGTAAACCAACTCACCAGCATATTCAGGTGACTGGCCATGTGAGATATTTTTAATTAGAGTCAAAGCCACAAATCAAAACTGAGTAGTTAGCTAAAGGAGATCACCATCAATTTGCAGTTAGCATAGATATAACCCTTGATGCATGTTTGTGAACCATGAATCTAAGAATGGCATATCCTGAAAAGAGGGAAATTAGATAGATAGATAGAAAGATAGAGAGATATAATATGTGTACTATAATATATAATGCACGTGTACATAAAATATTATGTAAATACTTAATTATGGATATATAGTAGTATAATATTCTAGAGTGTATATGTGTGTGTGTGTATGGATGTATATATAGCCTACATAATAGGTATCTATTTTCATGTCTGTGTGTATGCATTTGGATCCATATATATACATATATACATACAATATATATAGTGTGTGTACATACATATACATATTTACATACATACATTATAGTATCTATAAATCCCAAACAGCTAGGAGGTAATGTTGTTAAATTCAAATCTCTATTTAATGTAATAGAAATGGGATGAAACCAGGAAAAGCAAAGACAATGCTGGGGTGTAAATACTATTGTGTTTATTTGATATATGATCTTCCCAAAGCTCCAGCATTAAGGCCCAGAAATATAAGCCTATTTTGTGTGTCTGAAAGGAGACTTCTAATCATTGGCTCTAAAGATGGCCTGGGAGTATACTATTAATTCCCTATCCTTACATTTTGATCATATCTTATTACTCTCTTGTAACTGGTACTGTAATTACCTGTTTTTGCTGAGACTAGGATGGAAGCAACAGATTGTAAACCTGGTTACAATTATAGACCTGTAAACCTGGTTACAATTACATCTGATTACATGGTGTGGGGAAACCCCTAGTGTGTTACAGTACATGGAGGGAAGCCACAGGCAGTTTATATGTTATTTTTTTTAATTGAATGGAAGAGATTATGGATGAAGGGGAAGGAAAATCTGATTAGAAGACACCACTTTAGAGAAAACAGTTAATCAGTATCTATGATAACTCAAGAAAAAAACATATAAAATTGAAGTTCTGCTTGAACCAAATAAAATATACACATGCGATAATAACATGCAAAAATTACAGATAAAACAAAAAAGGCCCTTGTCAAACTGTACATGAATCAAAAAGTCTTAGAACTGATAACAAAAAACAGAAAAAAATGTTAGGGAGGAATTTGTAAGCAATGTAATTTGAGAAATAAATATAAACGACAACAAAGTAAGATCCTGAGAAAGGAATAAGTCTACATGATTAATGAAGTGGAAAATGGTGTGTTCAATAGCTCTTGCCACATTTCAGAAGGAAATCAAGCATTCGGCTTTTGTTTACATAAGACTAAAATCAAAATCTTTTGGGAAGAACTGGGTTAAAATCAATTCCCTGAACTTCACAACTCTGTTCTTAAAGAGAAACAGAAATTGAGAAATTAGCTAAGAGAACATAGGCCTAAATATTTTAACTTACATACTGAAAAGAAACAGGACAGAAATCCATTACTCTGATCATTTTTTTCCTTTGATATATGGCATTATGAAATGACCAAGTGAATTACTAAGGTATTTTCATTTTGCTGTGTAAGTTCCTATTTACTTACACTAAGGTAATCCATTCTTACTATTACACAGTCAGTTTCTTCAGTCCAGTCCTAGGCATAACTAAAATAGGCTGGTGGGGTGGGAGTAATGGATTAAAGTCAGGAAAGATCTGCACATCAAGGCAATCCTCTGTGACATCACATTAATGTGATACTTTAAGGGTTTTCAGAATTATTTCCTCACAACAATATTGTGATATGGGTAAGGCAAATATTACTATTCTATTTCACAGACAAAGTTTCTGGAAGTCTAAAGGATTTGCCCAAGTCACAATGTAGTGACTACACTCAAACAACAAATACCTACTCTATGCCACTCATTGACTTATGTTGTAAGGATACAAGTACAACGAATGAAACAATTGCTACTCAGAAAGAACTTAATTCTAATATGGGAGACACAAACCTGTATAAGTGAGTGGCTGGTTAACTATGTATATATAAAGAGAGGGGAGAGAGAGAGAGAGAGAGAGAGAAAGAGAGAGAGAGAGAGAGAGAGAGAGAGAGAAAGTAGATAAAATCAGGTAGTTTAAGGAGTAAAAACATTAGCATTTTGGGGGGATCTGAGTAACTTAAAGAAAAAGAAGGACTCCATGAGGCAAAAGTGGGGAGAGAGTGCATTATCTAGATAAAAAAAATTAAAAAGAACAGTAATGTATAATGGGGGGCAGCTAAGTGGCACAGAGGTTAGGGTGCTGGAATCAGGAAGACCTGAGTTCAAATCTAGCCTCAGACACTTACTAGATGTGTGACCCTGGGCAAGACACTCAACTGTGTTTGCCTCAGTTTCCTCATCTGTAAAATGAGCTGGAGAAGGAAATGGCAAACCATTCCAGTACCTTTGCCAAGAAAATCCCAAATGGGTTCAGGAAGAGACTGAAAAAACTGAACAACAAAAACAATGCATTATGAGACTTTAAAGATAGTTTAAGATAAGGCTGTACGGAATTTTAAAAGCTAAACAAAGGGGGAGGTGGAGCCAAGATGGTGGAGCAAAGGCAGAGACTTGTCTGAGCTTTCCCCCAAATTCTTCCAAATATCTTAAAAAAATGATTCTAAACAGATTCTAGAGCAGCAGAACCTACAAAAAGACTGAGTGAAATAAATTTTCAGCCCAAGACAACTTGGAAGGTTGGCAGGAAAGGTCTATTGCACCATGGTAAGAGAGGAACACAGTCCAATGCAGGTTCACCAGCACAAACCAGGCCCCAGAAAACCCAGAGCAGTCCTTTGGGCTACTGAATCAGTGGCAGCAAGAACAGTTTCCAGACCTCTCAGCCTATAGACCCCAAAGACAACCTGAAAGGTCAACATTAAGAGTCTGTTGCACCTGGATGAGAGGGGAGTGCAGTCAAGTACAGACCATGACAGCACAGCCCCAGCTCCAGGAAACCAGGAGCAGGCCTTGGGAGCCACTGAATTAGCAGCAGCAATGGCAGCAGTTGCTTCCAGAGCTCTCAGTCCACAGATGTTAAGGGAGTTGAACAACTTGTCAGAAGGGGATCACAGGGGTCTTTTTACTGCCACTGAGACTCCATCTTTGCCCATACTCAATCCTGGTCCCAGGCCTGGGTGGTGTAGTACTAATCTGATCAAAGATCTTCCTCCCTGCAATGCTCAATAGGGCTCAAATGGGCCTGGGTGGGAAGGCCTGATTATATCTTTGTTTGTAAGTAGGCCTCAAGCCCCTATTTACTAGGTGCTAAGCTCATGTGGGAGTGAAGCTCTCAGGGCCCTAAGGGGAGTTGCTAAGACCAGAGCCAATGGTATGTCCACTGAATTTTAGTCAATCAGATGGTGGCTGGACTGTATAAAAAGAGAACCCAGAGCTGGGAGCAGCAGAACTGAGAACTGGGAGCAGCAGGGCAGAGAGCAGCAGGATTCAGAAGCAGAGAGCCAGCATTGAGAGAGTGCAGAGTGGAGAATGCTGAACAAGAGAGAGTTGCAGAGATCAAGGAACTCAGAGTCAGCAGAGCTGCAAGAAAGACTGCTGAGAGTGAAGAATTGAGGAAGGCCCTAGAATCTAGGGAAAGCTACAGTATGATTTGGTTCCTTGCTATAATATTTTGTTATAATTTCCTCATTACTACAGTGAGGTGGGCTCATCAGTTTTGGAATGTTGTTGCTACAATATCAACTTGAGGGCATTGGTCCTTGAATCTGATCCTCTGGAGTCTAAATAAATATTATACTTCCCCTGCCTTCTACCTAGAGAATTCCTTATACTTCTTGATTCCAAACTACTCAGGCATGTCCATGGCCCTCTCTGAGGTCATGAATTTTGCCTTACTGCTATAGGTGGCAGTTCCAGGGTGAGGAGGAGCACTACTGTGTGAGGTAAATAAAATGTGAAGACTTCACAGGGAAGATATGTATAAATGTGAGAGTCTGATGGCTCAGCCTCTGGGAAAGTTTACCCTGAAACTTTTTGCTCTTTCTTCTGGTTCTGGTTTAAAAATTTGCTCAGTAAGAATAGGGACACTGTGACCTGTTTTCCTTTACTGTAAAAGTACTGTAGAAGAATGGAGAGGGTCTCCCCCTCCCCTTGTCCTATTCTCCTTCTTTAGATTTATAGATGTCACCTTAGTTGTAATCATTAACTAAGGGAATGGGAATTGGAGTTTTTGTGCCTCAATTTCCTAGTTCTTTGTCTAGTTTTCATACTCAGATTGTAAGCCCACCTCCCAGCCAATGGTGAGAAGGGTCAGAGGTGGGTGGGAATTCTCTTATGTTAGGTATAATTATGGGTGCCTTGCACCTTGTAAAGCACCTCCCTTGCTAGATCTGTTCTGGCATAGGGTATTCTATTCTCGAGAATTGAATAAAATTTATTTCTGTTCCCCCCCCCCCCCCGAGATGGCTCCTGATTAACTTTTAATTGGTGAAGGTCGTTCATCCCACACACTAGCATGGTAGAGCTTATAGTCACAGTAGAGAGGGAAACTCCCTCACAGTTCTAAGGCAGAAAAGAGTTTTTGTCACTCAAAGAGCAGAGCACAGGGCAAGGTATTAGTTAAAACCTCTCCTTAGATCATAGCACCTTGGAAGAGCTGAAAACTTACAGGTTCCTAGAAGTATCTCTGAAAATAGCTGCATAAAACCCCTAAGGGTTGCCTTGGAAGTAGAGTCCTACTTTAACATAGAGTTAAAAGTCAACTAATAGACTGGGGAAATGAGGAAACAGCAGAAGAAAAAAAAAACAGAATAAAACAAGACCAAACACCCAAAAAACAACAAAAAAATAAAAACCTTCTGACTATAGAAAGTTACTATGGTGACAAGATCAAAATACACACTCAGAAGAAAACAGTCAAAGTTCCTATATCCAAAGCCTCCTAGAAAAATATGAACTGATCTCAGGCCATGGAAGAACTCAAAAAGGATTTTGAGAGTCAAGTAAGAGAGATAGAGAGAATATTGGGAAGAGAAATGAGAAAGATTCAAGAAAATCATGAAAAACAAGTCAACAGCTCGGTAAAAGAGAAATACTGAAGAAAATAACAGTTTTTTTTTTTTTGAAAAGACTAACCCAAATGATAAAAGAGGTCCAAAAGCCAATGAGGAGAGGAATGTCTTAAAAAATAGAATTGGCCAAATGGAAAAGGATGTCCAAAAATTCAATGAAGAAAATAATTCCTTAAAAATTGGAATGGAGTAAATGGAAGGAAGTTACTTTATGAGAAATCAAGTAACAATAAAACAAAACCAAAAGAATGAAAAAAATAGAAAGCAATGCAAAATATCTCATTGGAAAGAAAAAAAAAAACAGACAACTGACCTAGAAAATAGATCCAGGAGAGAAAATTTTAAAAATTATTGGACCACTTGAAAGCCATGATCAAAAAAAGAGCCTACATATCATCTTTCAAGAAATTATCAAGGAGAACTGCCCTGATATTCTAGAAGCAGAGGGTAAAATAGAAATAGAAAGCATCCACTAATCACTTCCTGAAAGGGATCCCAAAATGAACACTGCCAGGAGTATTATAGCCAAATTCCAGAGTTCCCAGGTCAAGAAGAAAATATTGCAAGCAGCCAGAAAGAAACAATCCAAATATCATAGAGCTACAATTAGGCTAACACAAGATTTAGCAGCTTCTGCATTAAAGGATTAAAGGGCTTTGAATATGATATTCCGGAAGACAAGGAAGCTAGGATTACAACCAAGAACCACCTACCCAGAAAAACTGAGTATAATCCTTTAGGACAAAAAATGAATATTCAATGAGATAGAGTACTGTCACACATTCTCAATAAAAAAGATCATAGCTGAATAAAAAATTTGATTTTCAGATACAAAACTCAAGAAAAGCATAAAAAGGTTAACAGGAAATGGAAATCATAAGAGACTTGATAAGGTTAAACTGTGTACATTCCTACATGGAAAGATGTTATTTCTAATTCATAAGACCTTTCTCATTATTAGAGTATTTAGGAGTAGGTATAGACAGAGGCTATGGGTGTGAGATTAATATGAAGGGATGATATCTAAAAAAATAAATTTAAAGGATGAGAGAGTAACGTACTGGGAGAAAGAGAAAGGGAAAGGTAGAATGGGGCAAGTTATCTTACATAAAAGAGGCAAGAAAAAGCTTTTACAATTGAGCAGGAGCAGTGGGGGAGGTGTGAGAGAGGTAGTGAACCTCACTCTCATCAGCACTGGCACAAATAAGGAATAACATACACAGTCAATTGGGTATAGACATCTTTCTTACCCAACAGAAAAGTAGGAGAGGAAGGCAATAAGGGAAAGGAGGGGTGATAGAAGAAAGGATAGATTGGGGCAGAGGGTATTCAGAAGCAAAACCTTTCTGTGGTGGGACAGGGTGAGTGAAAGGATAGAGAGAAAACAGAATAAACAAAGGTGGATAGGATGGAGGGAAATAAAGGGAGCAAAAAAATGAAGCAAGTTTCTCTGATAAAGCCCTAATTTCTCAAACATGGAGAACTTATTCAAATTTATAAGCATAAGATCTATTCCCCCAACTGATAAATGATCAAAATATATGATTAGTTTTCAGATCAAGTAATCAAAGCTATTTATAGTTATATGAAAAAATACTCTAACTATTAATTGGAGAAATGTGAATTAAAACTATTCTGAGGTAATACCTCATATCTATGAAATTGGCTAATAGGACAGAAAAGGTATATGACAAATGCTGATGGGAAAGTGGGGGAAATGGGACATTAATGCACTGTTGTTGGAGTTTTGAACTGATTCAACCATTCTACAGAGCAATTTGGAACTATGCCCAGAGGGCTGTAAAATCATGCATAACCTTTGACTTAGTAATACCATTACTAAATCTGTATCCCAAAACAGATAAAAAGAAAAAGAAAAAGGAGATATATATATATACAGAAAATATTTATAGTAACACTTTTTTTGGTGGAGGGACAAAGAATTAGAAATTGAGGGAATGCACTTCAATTGGGGAATGACTGAACAAGTTGTGGTATATGGTTGTGATGGAATATTATTGTACTATAGGAGATGATCAGCAAGATGCTCTCAGAAAAATCTGGAAAGACTTGCATGAGCTGATGCAAAATGAAGTATACTGTGTACAAAGTAACAGCAATATTGTACAGTGATCACCTGTGAATGACTTAGCTACTCTGCAATACAAAGATGCAAGACAATTCTGAAGGACTTACGATGAAAAATATTATCCATACTCAGAGAAAGAACTGATGGTGTCTGAATACTGACTGCAGCATATTTTTTTTACATTATTTTTCTTGAGGGGTTTTTTGTCTATGTTTTCTTTAATGTGACTATTATGGATATATTTTCCATGACCACACATGTATGACCTATGTTCAACTGCTTGCCTTCTGAATGAGAGGGATTGGGGGGCAGAAAGGGAGGGAATTTGGAACTCAGCGTTTTAAAAATGAACGTTAAAAATTGTTTTCACATGTAACTGGGGAAAAATTAAAAATAAAATAAAAAGAACATACTTTAAAAAAAAAGCTCAATGAAGGAATTTATATATAGCCCATGTAAGTTCTGAGGATCCTTATCCCAACTCCCACAAAATGTCTGGTCCTCAGAGCTTGGCTGGCTATATCTACATGTCACATTTTTAGGGACTACCCCTGAGGAATCAGGGATGCTTGACGAGTCCATCAGCTCTTTCCCAAAACATTGTGCTTCCCACCAAAACTATTCATTTGGAATTAACTTGATTAGCCAAGCTTAAGTAGTTCTTAGAATGGGTTGTTTACTAAGGTGAGATATTGAGAGGAGTTAGTACAAAATAGAAAACATGACCCAAAAGTCTATGACATACATTCCCATAAATATGTGTATAATCTAAAAGGAGAACAAGCTAAAGATTAAAGAGCACATGTGCCCTAACTCCTGGTTCCTGGAAATACTAATGAATTTTCCTTACACAGGGAGTAATGTCCTTTCTGGGATCCTTGGAGAGCCCTGAATCCAGTCTGTACTTGACTGATGATGAGTCCTGCCGGATGATTTAGGGTCCAAAGAGAAGATGGGATGTAAACATGCATTTGATTCTATAGGGAATAGGAAGTCACTAAAATTTCTGAGGAGTGGAGAGTAATGATCATATCCTCCCTTCAAATAAATCACTTTGCCAACATTGTAAAGGAGAGAATTGAGGAACAGTGAGCAATTAAGAGCCATTGCAATAATCTAGTCAGGAAATAATGAAAGTCAGAAACACAGTAGTAGTTATGGAGGTGAAGAGAAAGGATAGGAAATTGAGAAATGGTATGGAGATAGAAAAAAAAAACAACATGATTTGGCAATTGACTATAAATGAGGGATGAGGAGAGAGGAGTCAAAGATATCATTGTTTACACACCAATGAGACTAGAAACATCATAGTGCCTTCATTAGTAATTGGGAAGTGTAAAAAAGAAGAGAATCATTATTCAAATTAAGGTGTCAATTTCAAGCACTCTTTCCATTGCACCATAGCAAAATGTTACTAGAAAAATTAGATTGTTTTACACAAAATCATTCACTTCCTTACAATTCGATAGAAAGTCATCATTTCTTAAAGTCCCATGAAAGAGGTCACACACACACACACACACACACACACACCCCTATGGGGTATGGGCATATGTATATACACATACACATACATGTGTGAATATACATATATATGTATATGTGAATGTATGTATATACACATATATGAAAGTTTAATTTTTCTTAATCTCTATTTTGTAGAATTATTTTCATAGTATTCTTGAAGGTTAAGTCAGATAGATATGTCTTCAATGGCAGATATGCTTCAGTTTTCTTTTTCTTTTAACAAAAATCATAAAATAAAATTGAATTATTTGCTATTGGAGAGGCAGTCTGCCCAAGATGACAGAGGATTCAGGAACACCTGAGTTCAAATCTTACCTTTGACACATACTATGCAGCTATTTGATTTTGACAAGTTATTTCTCCTCATTCAGTGAGCCTCAATTTACTAATCTATAAAATGAAAGTGTTGGACTCAAATATTTATAACATTCCTAGTAGCCCTACCATTTCTTGATTTTATGAGTTCATAATAAACATATCAATTACTTTGGCTACTTGATTGACACATGTATATATCTAGTATCTTTCAGTCATTCCATGATAACATTAGCATCTTTTTTTCGTATGTAGAAGATCTTTCAGTCTGAAATTTAAGACAAAAACAACTTTGATTTTTTTTATTATAAGTGAATGAAGAATGATTATTTAAGAACTAATACTTTTCAATTAACTTCAACACATACTGGATAAGCACTTTTTATGGGCATGAAGTTTTGTAAAGAAAATGATTTTCTCTGGGGTTCTCTGAAGACTAAATTCTTGAAAAATGCAAAATTTTTATCTAAATTTATCTAAGACATTAACAGTATACAAGCCTAAAATCATAGCTCTGAAATTCATTGGAATGAAAAAGAGACCATTACAAATTCTAGGATTTTCTCAATCAGCGCTTTCATCCTTCAGATATATTTTTCAAAAGAACCCAGTAAGAGTTAGAGAGCCATTCCCATCCATAAATAATAGCACATGACTCTTAAAATGCATGAAATCTAGAAATAAAGATTGAAAGCATTACTACACAAATATGTATTAAAGATTAACTAAGATTTCAAACTAACTTGGTTCTAGAGTTGGAGCCCAACTTTCCCACTTTTGTTCCAGGTTTAGGGAGAATCTGGAGCTACTTTCTCAATCTTTATTGATATTAACAGGTTGGTTTCCCAAATGTTTCAACAATCTGGCTAGCAGCTGTTGTGGGGGTGAAAGACCAACATAAGCCCAACAACAAGAACGCTACCAACACACTGAAAAAGCACAGGTTCTTTTGATCTGCTTTCATAAGGAAAGCAACGTTAAGGGGTGGACAAGCTTACTTTAATTTAGCATACAAATATCATTCACTTAGTTCAGGGGAAAAAACCAGCACCCTGAACTTCAGAGAAAAATACAAACAAAGTACAAACATGGACAGACAGACCTTGTCTGATTCAAATCCCAATACATAGTTACCAGAGTTTAACAAAGTCTCAGCATCCAGGTTACAAGCTGGAGGACCCTTAGCTACAGCTGCTCGGGAGTCTCCAAATCAGCACACCAACACAAGTGATAGCCCTAAACAAATTACAAACATTGACAGACAGACCAAATACAGGTTCATAGTTACCAACATCTAGGTCCAGCCCAGGAGCTCATAACGTGGAGTGCCCCAGAGTCACTCACACCACCACTGCTATGGGTAAGAGCTCCAAAAAAAAGAAAGCCAACCCCTGGTTTTATATCTTTTTCAGGGTCCAGGGTGATTCACACATATGACTCACCCATGTAACCTAGAATCATCACAAAGTGGCAACTTAAACCCACGTGGTCTAAAAGACTGTGATGTACCAGACATGTCACTCAAACTCATGTGTAAACTAGGGACTCCCCTGAGTTATCCCCACCTGGGGCCCCACCTTGGTTACCAAGTCATACCCACATAGGTTTAGCACCTAATTGGGGTTTGGGCCTGGGGCTTAGCACCTAGTAAGGCTCAATGAAATACACTGAATTACTCAAAGGAAACAAAAGCCAAACTCTTCAAGGGCACTTAGTTAAACTAAGTGCTGAGAGCCCATTTTGCTTACCAACACACCAAACAAATGCTATTGAACCAAATTCCCTAAAAGCAGAGGGAGTACTTCTGAAGGACTATGTTGTTCCTCTAATTCTATCTGCTTTAACATATATGTAGTGTATTCCCCTGAATATTAGTTGCCTAGTTAGCATCTCCTCAATATCCTCTAACCTGTGATATATCCTCAAATAATCAATTAGTGATTAATATCATATAATCTTTGTTAAGGGATATTTTGCTGAGAAGTTATTTTAAAAAATAGCAGTGTAAAGATGGCAGAGTAAAAGCAAGGACTCACTTGACCTTTCCCCCGAACCTCTCCAAATAACTGTAAAAAATTACTCTAATCAAATTCTAGAGCATCAGGACCCACAAAATGACAGGGCGGAACAAATTTCCAGCCCAACATAA